>NC_057740.1:42163026-42194616 GCF_004010195.1 Chiloscyllium plagiosum
CGGGTCTGGGGGGGGAGAGTGAGCCGGGTCTGGGGGGGAGAGGGGCCGGGTCGGGGGGGCTCCCCTCCTGCACAGAGTCTGTTTAACTCCCTTTCTGACCCCGGGGTTAATCGTGTCTGGGGCCTTTGCTGCTGCCGCACTGATCTCAGCTGCCTACTGTAGTCGATCAGCTGCGCCTTCAGGGAGCAGACTCTCTCTGACTGTTCCTTCTCTTCCGAAAGGGATAATATTTGTTGGGGTTCTAATAGCCATCTCTCAAATCACCAAATATTAATTAGCAAGTCTAGGATGCTGTTCAACTGTGGGGGGCATCGCCATTTACCTTGATCCTCTCCTTAGTGGCTGTCCCATTGAGGAGCTGGACTGCAACTTCAAATGTGAACACTCCATTACTTTCCCAGTAATGGGGACAGTGTGAACTTCTTGGTGCTGAATTCTTTGACAGTTTGTTTGTTTATTTATTTATTTCTCCCCCCCCCCCCCCCAGTTTCTGAGCTCAAATGGAGGAGGTCGCCCAGGGTTCTGAGGGGGCAGCTGGAGATGCAGTGACTACAGGGAGTAAGCACGATGTCGCTCACACTTCAGGGAAGATCCCAATCTACACGAAAGCCTCTCTCCTTGACAGTGGGGAGGATGTTGAGATGAGCAACGATGACACAGATGAGGAGGACACAAGTGAACTCCCCTCTTTGGAAGACTTGGGACTTACTGAGGTCCAGAATGCAGCTGAGGAAAATTCCAATACCAGCATCAAGGAGATGAACGAAGAGGCTAGAAGCAGGGCAGGAAATGAGGACAGTCCACAGGAACCAGATGACGAGTGGCTTCAGGTCCTGGGTATGGCTCAGCTGTCTCTCTCACTGTAACCTGTCACATTTCACTCTCAAGTTAGATGTTTCTTTAATACTGAGAGAGTGCCGCACTGTTGGAGGGTCAGTGCTGAGGGAGAGCAATGTGTTGGGGGTGGGTGGGTCAGTGCTGAGGGAGTGCCATACTGTTTGAAGTATTGTTTCAGTCATGATGCTAAGCTGTTATCCAGTGGCTGGTCATGCCAATGGTTGATATTAGATCACTCTCGCTTTCTTTCTCTAATGTCCTTTAGGGAAGGAAATCTACTGTCCTTTCCTGGTCTGGTCCACGTGTGATCCTGATCACAGTGTTGTTTTAGGCTCTTAACTATCCTCAGGGCAATTAGGCCTGGAAAATAAATGCTGGCCCAGCCAGCGAAACCCAGAAATATGAGCGCCAGTAGTATTACAGAATCCTCTCTTAGCCAGTTCTTGGGGCTTAATTTCCTGTTCACTCCCCCAGGGAATGGGCTGCTGAAGAAGAAGGTTCTGGTAGCTGGCCAGAGTCAGGAGCCAAGGCCACAGAAAGGTCAGAATGTAACTGTGAGGCTGAAGATGGCATTGGAGGATGGGACAGAGGTGGAGGAAGATCCCAATCGGTGTTTCACCGTGGGGGACGGTGACGTTATCCAGGTTGGTTTTGGGTCGGGCTGTTGGTTCCTTTTAATAAAAGCAAACCACTGCTGACTGGAAATCTGAAATCAAAACAAGAAAGTGATGGATGTGACCCTTGTTCTGAACTTGCAAAAAAGATGCGTTTTTGACTCCATGTTCCCCATCCCTTCCGTTCTGTCCCTCCTCTCCCTCTCCCCACCTCTCTCCCCCTCAGCCACTCTGCTATTTCCCCTTTTCCTGCTACAAAGTTAGTACAGCACTTTCTGTTTAGATTTCTGGTTCCTTTGTCTTTGCAGAGGCAGGTTGTGTGAGAGCAATGTTTCAGGATCTCTCTCTCTCTCTCTCTCTCTCTCTCCCTTTCCCTTTTTAATCCAGGCATTAGATCTCTGTGTTCAGCTGATGGATCAGGACGAAGTTGCGTTAATTATCTCGGATGCAAAGTATGCTTACGGCAGTCTGGGCAGGTGGGTGCAAAGATCTCCTTAGAAACCCCACACATCTGAATCAGCAAATTTGAATCCTTACTACAGTCATCATCAGGCTGCTTCTTCACATCGGTCCCTCAGCACGAGTATTAACTTTATCTGGGGTCCACATTTCATTAAGATTCCTAGGACGTGGACAGTACAAGCTTAGATACAGTGTAAAGCTCTTTCTTCTTTTTTAAACTGAAAGTGAAGTCCTCTGAACACTGTCCCTATCAAACACTCCCAGGACATGGACAGTATAGAGTTAGATAGAGTAAAGCTTCCTCTACAGTATCCCCATTAAACACTCCCAGGACAAGGACAGTACGGGGTTAGTTACAGAGTAAAGCTCACTCTACACTGCCCATCAAACACTCCCAGGACAAGGACGCATGGAGTTAGATACAGAGTAACGCTCCTTGTCCTCGCTGGGTGGTGGTGATATAGTCGTGAACATAGCTGCTTTCAAAGCAGTTGACCCGAGTTCAATTCCCAGCCATCGCAGTGTTGCAGTTTCTCAAAAAATAAAGCTCCTTGTAAAATGCTGAGGTGCTCTGTCATCTCTCTCTGATTTCTGTTGATTTTTGGCTGACTTGTATTGGGCTTTTGTCCATGCATTTTTTTTTGTGTGATGAGCCTCTTGGATTTTGGAGTTTTGCAGTTAGCAGAATTTCAGCCTGTTGTTTTGAACAGGATTGTACTGAGATCCCATGGGAGCCTGTATTGATGCTGTGTCCCCAGGGCATCATCTATTTTTTTAAGATAAATATTCTGTGCTATGTAACATATGTGGAACTGGTTGGTGCAGTGAAAGTTGTCATTAATGCTGTCTCTTATCTCTCAGCTCCGAGCCCAGTGTGCCCTCAAATGCCACTGTCCATTTGGAGGTTCAGCTTCTGTCTGTGCGTGACAGCCCAGACTTGGAGTTGTTGTCAGGGAAGGAGAGACTGCTGCTGGCTAATAAGAAACGAGAGCGAGGAAACGTGTATTTCTTGCGCAGTGAATATGTCTTTGCAATCAGCTCCTACGATATTGCTCTCAATATTGTCAACTCCAGCTCCAAAGGTAAATTTAGCACAGCACTGCTGCAGGAGTTGTTTGAATGGAACTAAACTGAAAGATCATACTTAATATGAGAAAAGGGAATGCAGGATGAGGCCATTCAATCTCTTTAGTTTGTTCAACCATTCATTGAGCTTCTTTCTGGCTGTCTATAGCTTGGTATTCCTGTCAGTGTATGATATAAAGTGATGAATTGACCTGGCCCTTTGTCACAATCCCGCTCCTAAAAGGCTGCTTGCCTGTCCTGCCCTGTCAGTGGAGAGGCATCTGTCTCTCTATAAACCAAACCATTATTTTCAAAATCCTCTTTTGGATCACCTACAAAGCCTAAATGTTCCAGGGAATTTGAATTTTGTTCATGTTTTGGCGTGTGGCATTCCGGTAAATCTGGCTCATCTCATTGTGAGTTACCGGTATTTTTAACCAGCCTGCTCCGATTTAGATTGGATTCCCTCCAGTATGGAAACTGGCCCTTCGGCCCAACAAATCCACACTGACCATCCGAAGAGTAACCCACCCAGACCCATTTCCTTACCCTATATTTACCTCTGATTAATGCACCTAACACTATGGACAATTTAGCATGGCCAATTCACCTGGCCTGCACATCTTTTGGACTGTGGGAGGAAACCAGAGCACACAGGAAACCCACGCAGACACGGAGAGAATGTGCAAACTCCACACAGAGGCAGGAATCGATCCTGGGTCCCTGGTGCTGTGAGACAGCAGTGCTAACCACTGAGCCACCCTGCTGATGTTTTGACTTGTGTCTGGAGCAAGTGGGATTTGAACCTAGATCTTTTTAACCCTGAGGTTGGGGACAGTACCACGGCGCCTGGAGTATACCCAATTATTCCAGATATGGTCTTGTTTGAACAGCTGCAGCTTCTTCCTCCCTCTATATTCTGGGCCACCAGTTGTCAAGCCACACGTTCCATTAACCTTTGGATATTTCCTGTGTCTGAGCTGCTTCGTTTTAATGATTGGTATAAAGGGCTTCCTGAATCTTGTAATAAAGTACAAACCGACAAATAAGGAATAGAAGTAGGTCATTCGCCCCTCTGATCCTGCTGTGTCATTCAATAAGATTGTGGCTGATCTGATTTTAATATCAACTCTACATTCTTTAATATCAATTCTAGTCAAGTCCCCTCAGGATCTTGTCTGTTTCAGTTCAATCCCCTCTGACTCCTTTCAAATCCAGAGGATACAGGCTCAACCTTGTCTAGCCTTTCCTCGTCAGGCAAGCTGCTCATTCCAGGTATTAGTCTGGTAAACCTTCTCTGACTTGTTTACAATTCATTTAAGATCCTTCTGTAAGTAACTGTACAGGAAATTCTGCTATCATGCATGTTTTGTTAACACAAATTTGCTATAACACAATAGATGAATTAAGGACACTTTCGAAAGTTTGAAGTTTTAAAGCATGTATTAGTTATAACACGGTTCTGGCCCCGCTACTTTAAACGATGCTGCTATTCTGCGATTTTCATATAACATGGGGTTGCATGAGAATGGAACTACCGTGTTATAGCTGAGCTGACTGTATTCCAGATCTTGAGCATTTCTAACCTTTCACTGTTTTAGGTAATGCTGGGGTGAATAGAATCCCATACTGTGGAAACGGGCCATTTGGCCCAACAAGTCCACACTGACTGTTTGAAGAGCATCCCACCCAGACGCAGACCCAGCCCCATACCCTGTCCCTGTAACCCTGCATTTCCCATAACCCGTCTAACCTACACATGGTTCACTTATTGCTCCTAAATGTATGATCTGGTGCTTTTCTGCATTGAAATGCTCCCGCTTCCCTCTGTTTCCCACACTCGTTTAATCTATTATTCGATGGCTTTTATAATCTTAAATCAACAACTGTACTGTTTGCTTTCTGTCCCTGTCTTTGACAAACCTAGATATATAAATCTCAGTTATGTTATTTAAATCATTATTGTTTGAGTTCACAACATTGAACCTTCTGGGATGCTGTGAGTCACATCCTTGGAGCCTGTGAATAGTCAGTACATGCTATTGTTCTGTTATGACACACAGATTTTCACACATATAAAAGGCAGCAATATTCGAGCAGCTTGCTCCCAGCTCTCAGATCTGTCATTTGGCTGGCTTTTTCCAATTGTCTCAATATTGTTTCCCTGCTGTTACCAGTGGACACTATCTTGCTCCCTCTCACTCCTTTACTCTCTTCCTCACACGTTCTCTTGGTCACTCTCTCTCTCTCATTGTTTGAACCTTGATGTAACTTTGCAGTTGACTTTCTGGAGGGGGAAGAGGAGGAGTTGATGAACGTGAAGGTGAAATGTTTGAATAATCTGGCAGCTGCCCAGCTAAAGCTTGAACACTTTGAGGCAGCTCTGAAATCCTCGAATGCAGCCCTTCAGCACCAACCGAACAACGTCAAGGCCCTCTTCAGGAAAGGAAAGGTAGGTCCAATTTCTCACAAAATCTAATTTTGATACAATAGCGCTTCTTCAGTGATGTCTCTGAATTGTACTTCTGGTGAGTGCACAACAGAAAAGCCAATGAATCATACGGCACGGAAACAGACCCTTCAGTCCAACCAGTCCATGCCGACCATTATCCCAAACTAAAGTAGTCCCATTTCCCTGTGCTTGGTCCATATCCCTCCAGAGCTTTCCTATTCATGGACTTATCCAAATGTATTTCACATATTGTAACTCTACCTGCATCCACCAGTTTCTCTGGAAGTTCATCACACAAAGAACCACCCTGTTTAAAAAAAAAGCCCCACATGTCCTTTTAAATCTTTCTCCTCTCACCTTAAAAAATATGCCCCCTAGTTTTGAAGTCCCCCCAATCTAGGGAAAAGACCCTTGTCATTCACCTTATCAATGCCACCCCTCAACATTCAATGCTCCAGTGAAAAATATCCCAGTTTTTCCAGTCTGTTTTTATATCCCAAACCCTCCGTTTCTAACAACATTCTGGTGAATCTCATCTGAACCCTCTCTGGTTTAATATCCTTCCTATAACAGGGAGACCAGAACTGAATACAGTATTCCAAAAGTGGCCTCACCAATGTCGTGTACAACCTCAACACAATGTTCCCAACTCCGATACTCAAAGGTCTAAGCAATGAAGGCAAGCCTGTTAAATGCCTTCTTAACCACCCTGTCGATATGTGAAAAAACTTCAAAGAATTATATACCTGAACCCCTGGGTGTCTCTGGACTACAACACTACCCAAGGCCCTACTTCTAATTGTATAAGTCTTGCCCTTGTTTGTTTTACCAAAAAGCAATACATCCCATTTATCCAAATTCAACTCCATCTGCTTTTTACACCAATCCCTTTGATTGGACACTACCCTGGATTACTTCTGTTATCCACAGTTGGTAAACTTTCCTTGTTGGACCTCTGTCCATTAATTCCTGAAGAAGGGCTAATGCCCGAAACGTCGATTCTCCTGTTCCCTAGATGCTGCCTGACCTGCTGCGCTTTTCCAGCAACACATTTCCATCTCTGATCTCCAGCATCTGCAGACCTCACTTTTTCCTCTATCCATTAAAGTAAATTATTCTTGTTGTAAGCTACGTATTTGTTCTTCCAATGTTCTTCTGTCTTTTGTCATGTTGTTTAACATGGGTTCCAATCCACTGTAGCCAGTTTGGTTTTTATACCTTCACTACTTTACTTATTTAGATTTAAGACCCTAATTTCTGATAGGATTTTTTTACATTAAATTTGAAAGCGATGTTCAATCATATTGATCACTCTAAACAGGACCGAAACCTTTGCTGCTATATTGGGTGAGCACAGGCTTTGTTTGTCTTGTGTGATTGGAACCAAGGACTGTATTTTACTTTGATCTCAGCCTATCTTAAGCACATTGTACCAGCAGGTAGTTATGTGATAAAGAATTGCTTATCCGGGAAAGGCATCATGGTTCTGTCTTACAATCCACATTTGCTGTTCCTGTCTGTATGTGTGGCCTGCACAATAGTCTCCTACAACAGCTGGTTTGTTTAGCAGAATGGGCAGAGGCTGTACACTTGACACCCTTTCACCAGCCAGTGTTCTGTTCCTAGGTCCTGGCCTTGCAGGGTGAATACACAGAGGCCATTCCCGTCCTCCGGAAAGCTGCACAGCTTGAACCATCAAATAAGGTGAGCGGGCCCATTTGTGCAGGGTGTTGGTAGCTGTGATCGCTGTTGTGTTTTGTCACTGAGAGGTAGCATGGGCTTTCAGGCAGATCTGGCAAAGGTTATTTCCTGTGTGAACAACAGTCTTGTCCTCCCAGTATTGGATCTATTTGTGTGTGAGTGGGATATCGGCCTGCAACTTGCTGTGGACATCCGCAGAATGTGCCTTGAACTGCGTCTGTCCCCATATTATAGAGTCCTAGAGATGTACAGCATGGAAACAGACTCTTCGGTCCAACGTGTCCATGCCAACCAGATATCCTAACCTAACCTAGTCCCATTTGCCACCTTTTGGCTCATATCCCTTTAAACCTTTCCTATTCATCTACCCATCCTCATGTCTTTTAAATGTTGTAATTGTACCAGCCTGTAGCAGCTCATTCCATACACGTACCACCCTCTGCATGAAAAAGTTACCTCTTAGGTTCCTTTTAAATCGTTCCCATCTGAACATAAACCTATGCCCTCTAGTTCTGGACTCCCTGACCCCAGGGAAAAGACTTTGTCTATTTATCCTATCCACATCTGTCATGATTTTATAAACCTCTATAAGGTCACCCCTCAGCCTTCGATGCTCCAGGGAAAACAGCCCCAGCCTGTTCAGCCTCTCCCTATAGCTCAAAACCCTCCAATCCTGGCGACATCCATGTAGATCTTATCTGAACTTTTTCAAGTTTCACAACATCCTTCCTGTAGCAGGCAGACCAGAATTGTGCACAATGTTCCAAAAGCAGAGCTGAAAATGTGTTGCTGGAAAAGCGCAACAGGTCAGGCAGCATCCAAGGAGCAGGAGAATCGACGTTTCGGGCATAAGCCCTTCTTCCTGAAGAAGGGCTCATGCCCGAAATGTCAATTCTCCTGCTCCTTGGATGCTGCCTGACCTGCTGTGCTTTTCCAGCAACACATTTTCAGCTCTGATCTCCAGCATCTGCAGTCCTCACTTTCTCCTAGAACATATTCTAAAAGCAGCCTAACAATGTCTTGTACAGCCGCAACATGACCTCCCAACCCCTGTACTCAATGCACTGACCAATACAGGCAAGCATATAGCTATAGGGAGAGGCTGAACAGGCTGGGGCTGTTTTCCCTGGAGCGTCTGAGGCTGTGGGGTGACTTTTAAGAGGTTTACAAAGTTCTGAGGAGCATGGATAGGGTAAATAGACAAAGTCTTTTCCCTGGGGTGGGGGAGTCCAGAACTAGAGGGCATAGGTTTAGGGTGAGAGGGGAAAGATATAAAAGGGACCTGAAGGGCAACTTTTTCACACTGAGGGTGGTGCATGTATGGAATGAGCTGCCAGAGGAAGCGGTGGAGGCTGGTGGGTGGTGCATGTATGGAATGAGCTGCCAGAGGAAGCGGTGGAGGCTGGTACAATGACAACATTTTAAGAGGCATTTGGATGGGTATATGAATAGGAAGGGTTTGGAGGGATATGGGCCGGGTGCTGGCAGGTGGGACTAGATTGGGTTGGGATATCTGGTTGGCATGGACGGGTTGGACCTCCCAGGGAGTGTTTCCGTGCTGTACATCTCTGTGATTCTATGTCAAACACCATCTTCACTATCCTGGCTACTGCAACTCCACTTTCAAGGAACTATGAACCTGTACTCCAATGTCTCTTCGTTCAGCGATACACCCCAGGACCTTGCTATTAAGTGTATAAGTCCTGCCTGATTGGCTGTTCCAAAATGCAGCATCTTGCATTTATCCAAATTAAACTCCATCTGCCATCTGTTGAATAAATTGGGAGAAAGTGAGGCACCTTCCCCTGCCACCGCAGGAATTGCAAAACCTGCGCCCACACCTCCTCCCTCACCTCCAACCAAGGCCCGAAACCTGCGCCCACACCTTCTCCCTCACCTCCAACCAAGGCCCGAAAGGAGCCTTCCACATCCATCCCAGTTTCACCTGCACATCCACCAATGTCATTTACTGTGTCCGTTGCTCCTGATGCAGTCTCCTCTACATTGGGGAAACAGGACGCCTACTCACAGAGAGCTTTAGGGAACATCTCTGGGACATCTGCACCAATCAACCCCACGGCCCCTTGGCCGAACACTTCAACTCCCTCTCCCACTTTGCGAAGAACATGCAGATCCTGGGCCACCTCCATCGCCATTCCCTCACCAGCTGATGCCTGGAGGAAGAACGCCTCATGCTCCGCCTCGGGACCCTCTAACCTCATGGCATTAATGTGGATTTAATCAGTTTCCTCATCTCCGCTCCCCCCCTCCCCACTTATCCCAGTTCCAAGGAACAGGAGAATCGACGTTTCGGGCATAAGCCCTTCTTCAGGAATGGCTGAAGAAGGGCTTATGCCCGAAACCTCGATTTTCCTGTTCCTTGGATGCTGCCTGACCTGCTGTGCTTTTCCAGCACCATACACTCTCCTTTGTTTGAATAAATGTTGACTGATTATGTATGTACTGAAATCTCCTGGGTCTATTTCAACCTCTTTAATCTTTCTTTTTTCCAACACTGCCTATGGGTGAATTGTTGTCGAGCTTGCCCTCCAGTTTGTAGCTTCAGCACTTGTATGTGTTGAGAAGTGAAGGACTTGCTTTTCTGGAGGTTCTTCACCTGCCGGGTATTTTGAGGTTCCGTTCCACCAATGTGGAAGGTGCAGGAGGACGCTGAACACACCAGCATGGATCGGGCCCACCCTCGCTATGTTACCTGAAAGCCCACTCACTTTTCACATTAACATTGTTAACAACCAACTCTCCTTCATCATCAACACCAGCTCTCACAAATCCTCTACTCTCTCCAAACTATCTAATAGCTGATCACATCTCATATGGAATGAGGAAAATTTTCGCCTAAATATTGACAAGACCGTGAGATGAAGGAGCCGAATTAGGCCATTCAGCCCGTCGGGTCTGCTCCACATTCAGTGAGGTCATGGCTGATCTGATTACCCTCGACTCCACTTGATTCACTGACTGATTTTAGAAATCTGTCTCAGCCTGGAATGTACTTAATGACCAATCTTGGACAGCTCTCTGTGGTAAAGAATGCCCCATATTGACTACCCTCTGAAACAAAACAAGTTTTTCCTCACCTCTGTCTTCTTATTCTGTTAATATGTCCTCCGCTCCTAGACTCTCTGACAATGAGAAAACACCTTTCCACATATTCCCCGTCAGATCCCCTGTACTTCATTTTCTTTCAAAAAACAAACTAATATTCTTTTTGCCATCCCTATTACCCACTAAACTTGGATGCTAGCTTTTTGTGGTTTGTGTATGAAGACTTTTCTGCAGTCTTTTCTCCATTTAAATAAAGTTCAGCTCCTTTATTTTTCCTGCCAAAGTGTATAACCTTAATTCCCCACATTATATTCTTTCTGACAAGTTGTTGTCCAGTCACTTAACCTGTCTACATCCCACTGTAGACTGTTCATGTCATCCTCACCACTTCCAGTCTGTTTTTGTTATTTGTTCTGTAGACAAATCTCCTCACCTCTGTCCTCAAAAGGCCCCTAATTTTAAAGCGGTGCCCCCTGGTTCTGCAGTGACACACAAGAGGAAATATCCTGTCTACGTCCATCCTGTTAAGGTCATTCAGAGTCTTAAACCTTCAGGTCACCTCCCACTCTTCCAAACTCCAGTGGAAACAAGCCGAGTTCCTCAGGAGACAACCCACTCATTCCAGGTATCAATCCAGTAAATCACCTCCTTTCACATCAATTTTAAAAATCCCTTCAAGGTCTTGTTCCTTCTCTATCTCTAACTCCTCTAGCCCCTACAACTCTCCCTATCTCTGTCACCACCTCCAGCCCTGGTGGCTCCAAAATCTGTGTTCCTCTAATTTTGACCTGAACACCCCCATTTTCATGTCTCCACCATCAGCCTCTCTCTCTCTCTCTCTGTCAAGATGTTCTTTAAAACAGATGTCTTTGTTCTGTTATTTCTTTTTGTGCTTTGTAAATACCTGTTGATATATTATGTTGTATTGACCAAGCTGCCTCTTCCTAATTCAACTGAGGTTTGGAATTCGAATTGTAATGCAGGTTAGAAACTAATAGTTTTCTCGTAGTCAGGATTACTCGTGTGTTTGCTATAAAAACAACAGCCCTTGTTTAGTTTGTGTTAATCTAAGGTGACCCTACGCCAATGCACCTAACAGGAAACGTTATTAAATTTCTATTGGAAATCTGCATTGTGGGCAAACTCTCTGTCCTCTTGGATTGTCAGTGCCTTGACTGAACTCTATGATCTGGACAGACAAAGTGCAATTTTCTGAAAACCCTGTGATCATTGTTGCTGAGCGTCTTGGTTTGGACTTTTTGTGCTCTCTAATAGTTGCTGTTGCTGCTGCTCTGCAGGCGATTCAAGCTGAACTCTCCCAGGTCGTGAGGAAGCAGTCAGAGCAGCGGACCACTGAGCAGGCCATGTATCGCAAGATGCTCGGAGACATAGCATTGCCACCCCGCTGCCCACCATCACCATCATCCTGGGTATGTGAGTTAGAAACATTCATTACTCCTGTTTCCCCTTCACACTCGGCCCAGATTATATCTCCATGGAAACGGCTCACTTCTGATTGGAGCAGTCTTAAAAGTGTTGGTTAATGAGTCTAAAATTAGAATTCCTACAGTGTGCAAACAGGTCCATACCAACCCTCCCTGATCCATTCCACTACCCTATTATCACCTTTAACTAATGCACCTAACCTACATATCTGTGGATTGTGGGAGGGAACCAGAGTACCCAGAGGAAACCCACGCAGACACTGGGAGAATGTGCAAACTCCATTCAGACAGTCGCCCGAGGCTGGAATCGAACCCAGGTCCCTGGCGCGATGAGGCAGCAGTACTAACCAGTGAGCCACTGTGCCGTCATTTCAAAATTCACTAATTCTGGCAATGTTTCCTCAGATTGACAAGAAGCAAATATATTTATTCAAGAAGGGAGGGAGGCAGCAAATCAGAAACTCTTAGCTAGTTAATTTGACATCTGTTGTGGGGAAGGTGGTAGAATTGATCATTACTGAGATTATAACTGCGCGCTTAGACAAATCCAAGGTCATTAGGAGGAGTCAGCATGGCACCATCAAAGGGAAATCATGTTTAACCAATTTATTGGAGTGTTTTGAAGAAGAAGCTTGGTTAAAGGGGAACCTAAAGATATACTGTAGTTGGATTTCCAGAGTGTATTTGACATGGTAAAATTTTTGTGGTTATTGTGCACGTTAGGAGATGATGGTGCAGAGAGAAGCACATTGGCTTGGTTAGAAGAATAGCTGGCTGCTAGGAAATGCCTCCGATGTATAAGTAAAACTGGCAGGGTATGATGAGTGTCGCAGGAGTAATGTCGGGGTTTGGACTGGGGACTTCACTGTTTGCAATTTATGTTAATGTCTTTGAGGGGAAGCAAAGGCTTTGATGCTAAATTTTCAGATGATGCCAATGTAGGTTTGAAAGGAGGTTATGAAGAGGGTGTAAGGAAGTTGTGGATAGATATAGATATAGAGTGAGTGTACACCATCTGACAAGCTTTTGCTCAATGTGAGAAAATGTGACGATATTCACTTTGGCAGGAAGAGTAAAAAACAGAGTATTGCTTACATGAAGAATTGAGGGATGTCTGTGTTTGAGTCCATGAGTCACAAAATGTTAGTATGCAACTACAGCAACTGATTAAGGTGGCTAATGGAATGCTATCCTGTATTACAAGAGGAATTGAACATGAAAGAAAGCATTCCTTGGTTTTATGGTGTGTTGGTGAGGTGTGAAATATTATGCACAATTTTGGTCTCCTTTAAGGAAATATGTAAATGCATTGGACATGGTCCAGAGGAGGTTTACTGAATGAATACCTGGACTGAGAGGAAAGGTTGGGCAGATTGGGCTTTTTTCCACTGGAGTTTAGAGAGAGGGGTGACGTGAATGATCTTGACAAGGTGGATGGGAATGGTGTTTCTCTTGTGGGTCAATCCAGTACTGTGTAGCTGGGCACTGTTTTAAAAAAATTAGGGGTCACTCCTTTACAACAGAGGTGAGGAAAATCTTTTTCTCTGTGGGTTGTGTGTGCCTTTGCATTCTCTGTATTGGGTGGGAGATGAATATTTTGAAAGTAGCGGTATAAATTCTTAGGCACAGGAATCAAGATGTTATAAAACATAGATGCCAATGTATAATTCAAAACGCAGAAAGTTCAGCCACGATCGTATGGTGGATCCAGTTGGAAGGACTGTGTGACCTACTCCTGCTACTAATCTGCCACAAACTCCCAAGTATTTGGCAAAAATGATTTTCTTTTTAGTGGTGAGCACTGCTGTCTCTAAGCAGTGGGAACCTGGGTTCAATTCCACTGTTGGGAGACTATGTCTGTCTGGAGTTTGCACGTTCTCCCTATCTGCGTGGGTTTCCTCCAGGTGCTCCAGTTGCCCTTCTCAGTCCAAAGATGTGGTTAGGGTGGATTGGCCGTGCTAAATTGCCTATAGTGTCTAGGGATGTGCAGGCAAGGTGGATTAGCCACAGCAATAGGGTAGGGGGAGAGTTTGTGTGGGATGCTGTTCAGAGGGTCAGTGCCAAGGTATCAAGTACTACCTCTTTATTAATACTAATTTATTTTAGTTCCTCAAGTCCCTTGGTTGCTTTGTATTTTTTTTTTGGACAATATTTTTAGTACCATCAGTGAAAACAGAAATGAAGACCTGACATATGCTTCCTTCTTTTTCTCGACCAAACCCGCAATGTCTTTAGTCGTCCAGCATTCCCTACAGCTACCAGCCTTTCCTTTCATCCTCCACAGGAATATACTGTCTCTGGACTCTCATTTTTGAAGGCTTCCCATTTTCCATCCGTCCCTTTACCTGCGAACATCATCCAATCAACTTGCCTAATACTGTCATAGTTAGACTTAAACCAATTTAAAATTTTAACTTTTCGATCTCGTCTATCCTTGTCCATCACCTAGTTTCAAAACTAATAGAACCATGTTCCCAAAGTGCTCCCCCACAGGCACCTGAGTCACCTGCCCTGCCTTGTTTCCTGAGTATGTCCTGTTTTACATCTTCTCGAGTAGGTACATCTGCATATTGAATCAGAATATTTTTCTTCACATTTAAATTCCTGTCTATCCAAGTCCTTAACACTACAACAGTCCCAGTCTATGTTTAGAATGTTAACATTATTTGTTAGTATATGTTGTGGACCATTCCATCAGGCAGGTCTTTCCTGTCTAGTCAGTTTTTTTTTACACACAATGCATTGTAACCAAATTGCTCCTCATGAGATCCTTTTGATTGTAGCTCCCTTGTTCTGGTTTGGAAAAGGGATATATCTGACCGTGAGGAAGGGTAATGACTTTGTAATGGTTAACTCTAACTGGTATCCTCATCTTGGCTTTTCCAGAGGATTCCTTGGAAGTGGCTGTTTGGAGCAACTGTGGTTGCTGTCGGAGGTGTGGCTATGTCAGTCATCATCGCTGCAAGAACCTGATACTTAATAGTCAGAGTAACACTCTTAAAGGGACAAGCCACAAACAATTGCAGAATTTCTCTAATATGTTCTCTTTTCCAATTCAGAGCATTCTGGACCTTCTATTACTTCAGGTATTGTAAATAAAGTTAGAGGAATTGAGCCAACCCAATTCTTTCATTCCATTGAAATTTATTAACTTGGAACCCGTGACAGACTGCAGATTTGTTTTGATAGATAGATAGATCTGTTTTGATTTGACATTAATTTATTTCTTGGAGGGGAGCATGGAGCTTCCTACCAAGTGACATTTATCTAAAAATGTTTATATAATTATAATAAAATGTTTTTATTGAATTGTGTCTCTCTGGTTAGTAGCTTCAGTGTATTTATATTTTACCAGAGTAAGATCCACTTTGTAGACAGTGGATCAGCATCACACTGTTTAACGCTGCTCTGACTGAAATCTTTGGGAAACCGCTTCAGAGGGTGATTCTGATGGACATTTTAAAACTGTTTTCTTAATTGCTGTGAGGCAATGTGTAGCAGACTTCCAGCTGTTAGATGCAGGCTATTTTACTCCATTTTGTGACTGTCTTGAATGGTTAACCTTTGCACAAATTCACTGTGGGCGATGTGAGGTCTTGTGGGGCTTGCTCAAAGGCAAAGGGTTCCTCTGTGGAGGGCTGTGGCTCTGGCCTGAACATACATTCATTTGCCTGTCGCCCAAGCCTGACTTGAGAGAATTTTGACCATTTACTGGCTCATCCATCTGTAAACATTAACCTGTCAGTAGAGTGACTCAAAAGCTTTGTTTAATTGTAAAAGTGCCACCTTCCTGTGAGCTCCTTTGAATAACAGTTTTGCTTCAACTCATGGTGTTGCTATAAATGATCAGGCGGTTAACTTGTCAAGTCAATGCCTAAGGGAAAGGCCCTTGTGGTAATGTTCCTACCTCTGAGCCAGGTGGTGTTCCATAACATCTCTGACCAATTTGTGAAAAAAAATCTATATTGAGGGACTCTTGCAGACTGACCTCTGACAACCACAACCACCTTCCTCAGGGCCAGGTATATGACTTTAACCAGTGAAGCATCTGATGCCCATTGACTTCAGTTTGATTAAGGGGACTGTGTAGTGACACACAGTCAGATATGGCCTTCCCCTCCTGGACTTCAGCTTCTTTTGTCTTTACATTTACCTCCTTAACCATGGTTTTGTTCACCTTACACTACTTTTAAATATGATAAATAAAAGTTGGGTGGACAATTAAAGTGCGAGAACAACATAAGTTGTTTAGGGCAGCACTTAACCTAATTAAACCGACCCCATTGAAATGACAGATAGTAGCCTGCACTATTGAAGGCTGTAAACTTTCACTCAGTCTAACACATGTGACAAACACAAACGGATGTTTATTTATATATAAAAAAAGTATTTAATTGTTGGGGAAATGGTTACACAGGGAAGAGGACAGGAACTCCTTCACACCTCACAAGGTAGGATTCTCCTTCTTCCCAGAGTCATATATGTCGGATAGTTCCCCATTCAGCTGAGGGCTTTACTGTAAAATAATCGTACGCAACTTTCCGAGTCAAGCTAACTCCCAGCCTGAGCGGACATTCTCTCCCTCGGACACTCGTTCATACACACACAGCCCAGGCACTCACTCATTCTCGCTCAAACTCCCAGTTACAGTCTCGTTGCTCACTCACTCTTGGCTCTTTATCAGAGCACTGAGTGGGAGGTTAAGTGGGAGATGTGCTTATAAATCCAGGAAATGTCCAGTCCGCCGCCTGGAGATAATGGGAATGTTACAGGCTGGAGGCATTGTCCCCATGAGCAAGGTCTGACAGTGGATCGGAAAACCTGCGCTGGACCTTTGCTGGAATGGGATTTGTGTCATCAGTCTGAGCCAACGTCTGGAGCGAGAGGCCCTCTTGCGTGACAATGTAGACGGAGTGAATGTTGTCCAATCGCCTGGAAGGCTGCTCGCGCCGTCGCACACTGACCAGCTGCTGCGGCTGCCCAGAGTCCACAGGGACATGGCACACGGTGCTCACCATGCCCGGGGGCAGCTTGATGTTACGTGTGGGCAATGCGGCATTACGTCGAGGTAACCTGATGCTGGCCAGCATGGAAAACGCACGCCGCTGGGCAACAGAGGGACGGACTAGCAGGGAGGGACGGTTACCCAGGGGAGGACCATGCTCAGGCTTGGCAGGAACGGGCTGCAGCATGGGCACAGACTGAGGTGGAGCTCGGAGTCTTCCTGTGAACTGGAACACAGCCGTATCTGGAGGGAGACAGAGAGTTACTCATTTACACCCAACGGTTCATCTTACAAGAGCTGTGCGGCAGACTCCCTTCACAGACACAGCAGCATGCAGTATCATGTCATCAATCCGAGCATCCACAGCTACAGAAGGTGCAAAAACCTCAAATTCAGAAGTAGACAAGGTTGCGACCTACTTTTCTTACTGACCTCCGGCCTCCCCTTGCCCCGGCCGATCATCGAGCAGACTCTCCATACTGAGGGAAGCCTCAGAGTCCAGGTTTTCCTCATCAGAACCTCTCTGTTCCAACTCTGGGAGCTCAAGTGTCAACTGATCCCTGTAGGTGAGACCAGAGAGAGGGTTATTGGAGCACACATACCTCACTGAGAGGGGGAGCTGGTGTGGGTGTGTACATGCATGTCCTGTGCCCCAGCGAGAGTCACATAGTTCAACGGTTCACGCTTGACTCACCTCTCCTCCTTTATCGACTGGATTCGCTCCATCAGAATCTCCTCTTCATGTTCCATGTCAGTGTCTGAAGGCTCTTCCTCATCTAAGCTTCCCAACTTTGTGGGATTCTCCTCAGTGGGTTTTGGACTCAGGGGTCCTTTGCTCTAAAAAGAGGTAGAGAAGATGATGCTCAGTGTTACTGAGCCCTGTTGAGGTGCAAGGTCCATCTGGAACCAGGCAGTTTGTGGGGAGCTGGGGTAGCAGAATACAAGTCCATCCTGACCCAGTGACACCCCTCCCCTGTGCATTTGGACAGACTCTGGGTTTGCAGTGGGGCTGGGGGCTTGGACAGTGGGAGAAGTAACTCTGTAAAACTGAATCACAAACAGAGGCTTCCGAAAAGCATTAGGTGTGGGGGGGGGAAAGAGAGAAAGAGAGTTCAGTTGGAGAACTGATGATTTATAGTTCCCAACATCAGTAATGCCAGCTACAAGCTGTGTTTTCTCTTCCCCTGATGGGGGCCAGCCCCTGGCAGGGTTGGGTGAATGAGAAGATGGGAGGAGGGTGGGTTGGCCTCGGTATGTTGAAGGGTCACAGTGGAACAAGCTCAGTGCTGGCTCCATCAGGTCTGTAACCCTGGTACTGACTAATTGAAATTTGCCAAAAACCTTCTTGAGTTAATGTGTGTATTCCTCCAGCCTCCAGCCCCACCATGTCGATGGCTGAGATTGGGAACACTTGCACCAATTAATGCCCCTTGATCTGTCTACTGGCAGTCTGGAGGGGCAGATGTTGCCAAAGCAACGTTGAGACCACGTGAAGGAGGTGACCATGAAGTAAATGTGGAGCATGTGGATGAAGGGATGATGTGAAGGGCAGGGTTCAGGATTGTATCTTGTGAATTGGCATGCAAGACCAACACATCAGCACATGCAATGTAAACAGGCAACTGCTAGTGATGGAGGGGAATGTGGGAGCTCAGTGAGTTACATGTGTTAACAAGGAAATGAAAACACAACATGCAGTGGGTCAACCAAACTAGCCCAGTACGTACCAGTACCCCATCGAACGGAGCAGAGAACCCAACTTCAAGAGGCCAAAGCTGAAGAGCGAGAGCCAGACAGTGAAAGAGAGACACAAAGCACCAAACTCAATCCCAGGCAGATCATAGTCACAAACCGATAATCAGGCACAGAAATGTCAAGGCTACAGATTACTCAATGAGTCAGAGCTAAGGGAAAGCCTTCCCGACAGAACACTCACCCCCTTCCCAACTGGTCACCAAGACTCCTCAAGCTCCAGGTTAGTTGATCCTCTGTTCAACTGTTATTCTGACTAAAAGCCCAACACTAAATCCTGACTCAACCTACCAGGCATAGTCAACCAAACTGGGATGATCAACCAAGAGAAAAACTCCTCCAACTCAAAGAAAAACAATTGATCACTATACCCCTCTCTGTCAGAGATACTGATGCAAAGAATTTCACTGGTTCCTGTTCATCAAGGCGTAAGGAAGCCCATACAAAGTAGCAGCAGGCCCCTCCAATCTGCTCCATCCTTCAATAAGATGACAGCTGATTTGATCGTGAGCTTGACTCCACTTCCTTGGTGTGCCCTGATAACCTTCAACTCTTCCTTTGTTTATCATAAATCTGTCCAACACTGGACTTGAACATAAGCAATGGCTCAGCCAGTTCCGTAGGAAAAAGAATTCCTCAAACTAATTACCCTCAGAAAGATCTTAAATGGGACACCCTTGTTTTAAAATGATGTCCCTGGTTCTGGAAACATTGCCACATTCTGACAGCCCTCCTCATTCTTAGCTTCAATACAATCCCCTCTTATTTTCCTCAACTCAACTGAGTTTGGGTTCAACCTGGTCAACTGTACCTCCTAAGGCAAACCCTCTTCATCCCAGAATAAGCTGAAAGGAACTTCCAAGTGAGTATATCCCTCTTTTATACTCCATTCCTCTTGCCAAGAAAAGCCAACATTCCACCTGCCTTCCTAATTATATGCTGTACTTGTCTGTTTACTTTGTGGTCATGGATACCCAGATCCCAGAGTACCACAGTATCACACTCTTTCGACAGTATTCTGCATCTCCATTCTTACTGACAAACTGGACATCCTCACATTTTCCACGTTGTACTCTATCTGCTCTATTTGCCCACTGATTTATCCTAAACTATTTTCCTTTGTAGACTAGTGTATCTTTTTCACAATTTGTTTTCTTATGTATCTTTGTACACTCAGCAAATGTGGCTGTAATACATTCAGTCCTGGGTCTTTAATACAGGAGATAAATGGTTGAGATCCCTCATTGACGTTTCCCAGCTTGACTCTGTTTCCTGTTGGTTAACTATTCCTAGATCATGCTAATACACTAACCGCAACGCCATGGGTTCTTATCTTGAGCAGTAATCTTTAATGTGGTACAGTATTAACTTATTAACAGCTTGTTATATTGTTTCTTCTCATGTCACTACCTTGCTCTATTGTCTTTTCCTTTCTCTAACTTATCCAGATCTTACCTCATGTTAACCCTTCTCTCCATTATTTAGTTTAAAGTCATATCTAATGTCCTAATGATACCACTCACAGAACATTGGGCCTGGCAAGATCCACGTGAAAACTGTTCCAAGGTTACAGCTCCCACTATCCCCAGCACTGGTGCAGGTGCCCCATGAACTACAGCTCCCACTATCCCCAGCACTGGTGCAGGTGCCCCATGAACTGAAACGTTTCTCCTGCATCAATCCTTGAGCCACACATTCAAAGACTTTGTGCTTGTGGCTCAGGCAGTAATCCAGAGATGATTATTATGGTTCTGCTTTTTAGTTTAGACCTAGGCTGCTCATAATCCCTCAGCAAAACCTCATTCTTAGTCCTATTCATGTCACTGTCACCAGCTGCAACACGACAACAGGATCAGGATTCTTACCTCCCTATCCCACTCTCATTCCCACTCCCACTCCAAGTAGTTCTGAGATGTCCTTAATCCTGGCACCAGGTGGTCAATTTAGCAGTCAGGACTTGCTGTCTCAGCTGTAGAGTATAATATGTATCCAATACAACAGATTCAAAGGGGCTGAATGGCCTCCTTTATTCCATTGCCTGGCAAAGATGATTTTGCTGACTTACACGTAGGAGCGAGAGGCGTCGGACTGCGATTTGCTCCTCCGTCTCCAGTTGAGCAATCCCGTCCATTTTGATTTTGTATTTCCGCATCTGCTCAGTAATCAGGAGCTCAACACACCTGCCGGTAAAATGGAGAGACCGTCAGGCACAGAGCCAGGGAGACCGTCAGGCACAGAGCCAGGGAGACCGTCAGGCACGGAGCCAGGGAGACCGTCAGGCACGGAGGCAGGGAGACCGTCAGGCACAGAGGCAGGGAGACCGTCAGGCCCAGAGGCAGGGAGACCGTCAGGCACGGAGCCAGGGAGACCGTCAGGCACGGAGGCAGGGAGACCGTCAGGCACAGAGGCAGGGAGACCGTCACACCCTGAGGCAGGGAGACCGTCAGGCACAGAGCCAGGGAGACCGTCAGGCACAGAGCCAGGGAGACCGTCACACCCTGAGGCAGGGAGACCGTCACACCCTGAGGCAGGGAGACCGTCAGGCACCCCCCACCCCATCCCATTGCCACTCTGTTTTCACTGAGGGATTGTGACAATTTTCAAGTGTTAAAACAGAGTAACAGTGGGAAAAGATTTGGGAAGTACTGCACTTGAACACAAAATGTCAAAGGGAAAATTAATCAAGATGTTCCAAATCATTAGGACATTGTCTGTCCAGTGGTGGGAGTGTCAGGAACCAGAGGGAATACACATTTATAAATCATTAATGAAACACCAGGGGGGGGATGAGGAGAACAGTTTTCAATAAAGACAGAGAAATGGCAGGTGAATGAAACGTTGTACAGTTCTTTAAAGAGCTGGAACAGAATGACCTCTTTCTGTGCGTTCTCGTCCTCTGGCTGTCAGCTGGTCTGGTCAGAGTTGTCCTGACTTGGGGTTCCTGCTCTTGCTCATCGCCTGCTAGATTGTGGAGAGGGTGAGGGGAACCGGAATATGGATGAGATTTAGTCTGACAGGGTGTGACCCCACACCTGAGACTCACCTTCTCAACTGACACATGGAGAACCCTCCCTGAGCCCCTTACCTCATTCAGGGAGAGAAAACCAGCAGAAAACAACACACAAGTAACATCAGGGTAAGTGATGGCTGAATGGCAATATTACTGAGTTAGGAATTGAGAATCCCAGGCTAATGCCTCAGGGTCATGGGTTTGATTCCGACCGTGGCAGATGGAGAAATCGGAATTCAATAGGAATCTGGAAGAAACTGCTGGTTAATGGCAATCATCTGACCGCCATTAATAAAAACTCACCTAGTTCACTAATGTTCTTTGTAGAAAGAATTAACAAGTTAAAAGAAACCTTAATGGGGTTTTCAGTCAAACCAGCTACAGTCACTACAAACATACACACGCGCACACACAGGCACACGGACAGGCATATACACACACACACACACACACACGGACAGGCACACAGACAGACACACACACAGACAGGCACACAGATGCACACACACAGCTGGACTGTTAGTCCTGTCTCCCCCCTTCTCTCTCTCTCTCTCTCTCTCTCTCTGTCTCTCTCAGTACAAGGTTATTTTCACATAGGAACGGGATTATACTCACATTGTTGTCTTAGAGACGTCTTTCATGCTGGTTAGTGGGTCGGAGCTGTCTGGTGAACGGAGAATGCATGGGGCAAAGACAATCGCCAGTGCATTGGGAGACATACGATTCATCTCCTCTAGTACAGCCACCCTGAAACAATGGAACAAACTCCAGTTTCACAACGACACCAGGCAGGAAGAGTTCAAACTCCTACCCACAGCAACTGACAGAATCATCAAAGTGTTACAGCGCATGAGGATATTTGGTCCATGTGTCTGCACCAGCTCTTCAAATGAGCATCATCACCTCACGCTAATCTCCTCCATTTCCCCTGTATCCCTGCACACGGTTTCTATCCAAATAACCAGCCCATGTTCCTCTTCACTGCCTCCATTGAACCTGTCCTTCCTCACATTTCCAGGCAGTGTATTCCACACCCTCACCACTCACTGAGTAAGCAGGTGTTCCCTCACATCGTCCTTCTTTTGCAATGACTTTAAACTGCGTACCATCTGATTCTTGTGCCTTTCACAAGTGGGAACAACTTCACTGTAGCATTACAGGGGAGGTGATGGCTAAGTGGGATTATCACTGGACCCAGGGAAAATTCTGAGGACTCAGGATCGAGTCCTGTCATGATGGATGGTGGAATTGGAATTTGATAAAAATCTGGAATTAGGAGTCTAATGACGACCATAAATCCATTGTCAATTGTCAGAAAAAGCCCATCTGGTTCACCAATGTCCTTTAGGGAAGGAAACTGCCATCCTTACCTGGTCCAGTCTACATGTGACTCCAGACCCACAGCAATGCGGTTGACTCTCATTTGCCCTCTGGGTAATCAGGATGGCTTGGCTAGTAACGTGCTCATCCCATTAATGCATTTTTAAGAATTGAATAAAAACCCTAACTACTCTATCCAGCCCGTTCATGATTTTGAAAAGCTTGATCAAATCTCCTCTCAACCTTGTTCACTCCAAGGAGAACAGTCCCAATTCTTCAATCTACCCCACCATGGAAGTTTCTCGATCTTGGAACCATTCTTGTCAATCGATTTCTCATGACAGGAAGCAGCTGGTTCCATTGGGACTAATGAGGAAAAGGTTTGGTTCATTGGGATTCCATGCAGCAACTGATTAGTAAGTTTGCAGATGTGTTTGCAGATCACCAAACTGATGGAGTTGCAGATAGTGAGAGGGATTGTCAAAGGAGAGCGTGGGATATAGATAGATTGCAGATTTGGATAGAGAAATAGCAGATGGTGTTTAATATGGATAATTGCAAGCTGATGCATTTTGGAGGATCAAATTTGGGTGTGAATTATACAATAGACAGCAGAACCCTTAGGAGCATTGACATCCAGAGGGATCTGGGCGTACAGGTTCACAGAACCCTGAACATGACAACCCAGGTGGATATGGTGGTCAGGAAGGTATACAGCACTCTTCATCATCCGGGACAGCAAATATAAAAGTTGGCAAGTTATGTTACAGCTGTACAAAACTTTAGTTAAAGCACATTTGGAATATTGCGTGCAGTTCTGGATGCCACACTACCAGAAGGATGTGGATGCTTTGCAGAGGGTGCAGAGAAGGTTTACCAGAATGTTGCCTGGTCTGGAGGGTTTTACTTATGCGGAGAGGTTGGGCAAACTTGGACTGTTTTCACTGGAAAGAGGAGGCTGAGGGGCAATCTGATAGAGGTCTACAAAATTATGAGAAGCTTCGATAGGGTGGATAGTCAGATGCTTTTTCCCAGGGTGGGAAAGCCAACTACAAGAGAGCACAGGTTCAATGTGAGAGCGGGAAAGTTGAGGGAAGAAATGTGGGATAAATATTTCACCCAGAGGGTGGTGGGTGCCTGGACACACTGTCAGTGGAGGTGGTGGAAGCAAGCATGTTAGCAACATTTCAGGTGTAGTTTGACAGACGAACAGAGGAATAGATAGCCATCTAAATAAAGATTAGGAATTGGTGCAGGCTTGGTGCGCTGAAGGGCCTGTCCCTGTGCTGCACTGAATTGTATAACTACTTGCATTTGTATAGTGACATTCCAAACTCCCCAAGGCTCTTCCTAAAAACAGGTCCAAATGGAGCCGATTTTAGGACAGGAGATCAGAAGTTTGATCAACAGCTGTCCTCAGGGGCAGAGTGAGGTAAAGAGAGAGTGAGATAAACACAGGAAGTCTCTGTGCCAGGAGGCAGAACCCAGGGTAGCTGAAGGGATGGCCAGCAGTAGTTGAGCAACATCAGATTCCAGGTGGAGCTAAGCTGGATGTGCAATCAAATAGACAGCAGTGTTTTTAAAAACTGAGACCAAGCTTACAGAGAGTAGAAGGCGAGACCAGGAGAGTGCAGAGTTTCTAGGCTTCAGCACTAGAAGTGTACAGGACCAAGTTGAGAGTGGCGATGCAGAGGACTTATGGCTGGATGCTCAGATCAGTCACCCTGACTGAGGGGAAAAGGAGGAAGAGGAAATTCATGGCAAAGAAACAGAGATTGTGGAGGCAGAGCTTCAACGTTTAGTTTGAAGAACCTGTAACTCACCCAGAGCTAGAACTCAGCCAGCACCAAGGTATCGAAAGGTTAAGTGAAGTGGTTCAGAGCTTGTTGGCAGATGCCAACCTGCACCTGTGGCTGTGGACAATGAAGTGAAGGAGCTAAGGGGTCGATTCAGATGTGAAGGTTCAGGTGTCACAGCTGGAGATATTCAGAGTGGGACCAAATGAAATGGGTTCCATTGTAGCGTGGAGATGTTTTGGAAGGAGTTTGGTCTTTTAGGATGATCAGGCAAGGTTCCATCCATTAATGATCTGACCATGGGGATAATTGGAAAGGAGTTTAATCACATTCCATCAGGATGCTGTGTCAATGGATGAGCTTCAGTCTGTTCAAACGTGACTGCAGAAATGAATGGGGAGCAGTACGAGATGATCCATTGGGATTCTGTCTGATGGGGGTGAACATGAGAAGCTTGGGTTTGATTGGGGCAGTATACTGCAGGACTACATTTCATTAGCACCTCAGTATCGCCTTCCACATCCTCAACGTTACACAGTGACTCTCAGTTTAAAGTGCTATCACTGCTATAAAGAAGGGAAACAATGTGTTCCAGAATTGTTTGAAAGCTGCACAATGAGCAGAAGATATTTCCATTTCTGTGAATTTATCAACAATTTGAGGAGTGCTCTGAGAAATGAGTTCATGCCAAATGAAACGGCAGCCTGCCCACGCATCGTGAATATCACAATGAGTGGGTAATCAGCTGGTACCCAGTAGCAGAGGAGCCAACTCTCCGGTGTCGGGGTCGGGGGCATCAGATCCAACAAGGCTTAGCGGGGAACATTCCCAGCTGGATGGAGAGAGGAGCTTTGATTCCTATTGGCAGTTCCCTAATGGTTTGTAGGATGTAAAACTGATCAGACTGGAAACTGCCAGTGTGACTATCCTCTAAACTTCTTGTTCTCTCGTCCCACCCCCTCCACCCAATCCTCTCATCCCCCCAACAGGGAGGACAACGTGTGCCAGACCTTCCCAATGTGGGACCACGGGGAGATGGAGACCCTTGGTCTAAATGTTTATGGTTTGAATATTGACTTGCGCCAAGCAGCAGCATGATCTAAACACCCCATTGTGACCGTTACTCCATTGCAGTGCGCCTCTTACTTGACCAGGTGGAAGATGAGTCGTTCGAGTGTGCAGTAAATGTGACTGGGCAGTTGATTGAGGACACTGTAAACGGCTTGGATCTGTTCCTGTCTCCCAGGGTGCTCTGGGAAGAAAATTTTAAAAATCAGAAATTTGCTGCAACCAATTAGAATCATTTCTGAACACTAGACACTACAGGATGTCAGGGCTGTGCAGAGGATGCAGGGATGATTTAGAACGACACCCGGGGAGAGAGAGAGACTAATCAACTCAAACCCAGAATTGTAGAAGGAAACGTAATAAAGTTTCAATTAGCTTAAGTCGGGTAAATCAGGAGAAAGTGTCCCCAGTGGCAGGAGGGTAAGTGTTCAGGAGAGGGGGTGGGATTGAAAGGAATCCGTTCGAGGGGGAAATGAGGAGAATGCTTCGAAACCTATTGATCCAAAACTCACTGCCTGAACAGGCAGTGGGAGTGGACTTAACATCAATGCTCTGAAGGAGTTTGCATGGCAGAGCAGGGCAGCGGGAGCAATGGGACAGATCCATCAACTGTTAGCGAATGCCAGATGGATCCAAATGTGTCCAGTGCTGTGGATGCTAGGATTGCGAATGACTACAAACCACACTCACCGATAGCACGTAGAAAATCACCGTACAGAGCAAAGGTCATCAGGGGGATTGGAAGTTCACGAAGCCACTGTTTAAGTACCCCAGTAATAGCATGAATGTGATATTTCTCCAAAACCACCGAAGTTGGATCTGAAAGAAAGAGCATAGACACTTTAAACACAATCACAGTCTCCAAGGGTTAAATACAGAGTAAAGCTCCCTCTACATTGTCCACCATCAAACACTTCTGGGACAGACACAGCACAAGGTTAGATACAAAGTAAAGGTCCCTCAACACCATAGGTCTGGATTAATCATAGAATCCCTACAGTGTAGAAATAGGCCATTTGACCCAATAAGTCCATAGCAACCCACCAAAGAGAAACCCCACCCAGACCCATTCCCTTATCCTACTAGTCTACATTTACCCCTGGCCTAATGCACTTAACCCACACATCCCTGAACACTATCGGCAATTTAGCTTAGCCAATTCACCCTAACCTGCACAACTTTGGATTGTGGGAGGAAACCCATGCAGACTCGGGGAGAATGTGCAAACTCCACACAGACAGTTGCCAGAGGCTGGAATCAAACCCAGGTGCCTGGTGCTGTGAGGCAGTAGTGCTAACCACTGAGCCAGCATGCCACCAACACTGATGAGGTTCTCTGTTTGAGGGTGATACTCACCTTGTTCCAGCTTCTGCCGTAACTCTTTCATCTTGTTTGCTGCACCAGATTTCCGGTAAATTCCCTCTGTGTACAGTCCATTCATTTCCACGTATTCCACCAGCACTTCCATGACCACGGGGACCGTCTGGTTCACTGTCAGCCTGCAGACCTCAACACCAAAATGCCGAGACATCGCCTCAGGGTCATTCTGAGGATGGACGGGGGAGGGGGGAGCAGGGGGAGAGAGAGAGAGAGTACAGTGAGGTGCAGCAGCATACTCTCAGCTGAGGGTGTGTCATGAAATGTTGGTGTGGTACTGGACTGGGGTTAGTGACAGTGCGCAGGAGGGTGAGGAATGCCAGAAGGCACAGGGGCACCGTTGCCAACTGCACTACAACCCGAGAGCAGGCTGCCTCTCACCTGTTGGATACATTGCTCCTTAAATTGCTCACCTTTTGGTCACAGCCTGATTGGCAGTGGGCCTGAATCTTCAGGAGGCACTTCTTGTGACAGGTCATTTTGCAAGCTAGGATCAGAAAGGGGACAAACAGGTTAACTGGTGCATCCCTGAGTACTGACCAGACATTAACCAGTGTGCCCTAGACAGCCAATCCCTCTCACTGAGCATCTGTTACTCATTCTCGTTCACATCCTCCTCCCAACACCAACGCTGTTCCAGTGAACACTGGTTCCCATTGACTTTAATCAGTGAGTAGGCATGAACTGTGTAAATTAAACCTACAATTAATATCCAATGGACTCAAGATCAAAACTGCTGAAAATCAATCTCTTGGAAATAAAATTGTTTCTGTCGTAAACTGCTGTCAGTGAAAGGCAACTTGATGATACTGTCCAGGGCAGTCCCAGTCAGTCACTGCAGCATTGCCTTCAGGGCATAGACAGGAGACTCACCAACCAATTCCCATCTGGAACAGGAACACCATCATTACCAGGTGTTGTGCTGTCTGAATGGGTAAAGGATGTTTCTCTATTATACCTGGCACACACTGACCTCAGTGCCAGGCAAACCCAAGTTAATGTCCAGGTCAATGTGCCAACATGTTGGTACTTACTGCAGCAGAGCAACACTTTCTCCATGGGCCAGATATAGGAGGAACACTGCTCACATGACTGTCGAATGTTCACCTGGTAACTCCGGAACAAATGCCCAAAATGCTCCTCCTTCTGCAAAATCCAAACATCACAGTTTACAAACCGTCACCATTCACTCAACTGCCATCAGTGCACTGAGAACAGGAGTTGGGAGGTCATGTTGTGGCTGTTCAGGACATCAGATAAACAACTGTTGGAATATTGCGTTCAATATTGGAGGATGTTATAAAACTTGGAAGGGTTCAAAAAAGATTTACAAGGATGTTGCCAGGGTTAGAGGGTGTGAGCTACAGGGAGAGGTTGAATAGGCTGGGATTGTTTTCCCTGGAGCATCAGAGGCTGGGGGGTAACCTTATAGAGGTTTATAAAATCGTGAGGGGCATGGATAGGATAAATAGACAAGATCTTTTCCCCAGGGTAAGAGCATCCAAGAGTAGAGCGCATAGGTTTAAGATGGGGGGAGGGGGGTGGAGGAGGGTGGAGAGACTTAAAGGAATAACTTCCACACAGAGGGTGGTGTGTGTATGGAATGACCTGCCAAAGGAAGTGGTGGAGGCTGGTATACTTACAACATTTAAAAGGCATCTGGATGGTTAATAAATAGAAAGAGTTTAGAGGGATATGGGTCAGGTGCTGGCAAATGAGACTAGATTAATTTAGGATATCTGATCAGCATGGACAAATTGGATCGAAGGGTCCGTTTCCATGCTGTACATCTCTATGACCACACACAAACCACCATCATTCACAAACATCATCCTGGACGTAGTCATTCTTAAATGAGGGAATGCCCCCTCAAGAGTGACCAATGCTGTAAGGCCCTCAGAAACAGTCATGACAAACCCCCACAAACTGGAACACTTGTGCACCTTGATCAAACAAACATTTCATTCTCTTTCTTGGACTCGGTTGTGACCGAATCAGAGACTGGGAAGAAGATTTTGATTAATTTTAATCAACATTCGCAGGGCACAAGAAACTGTCCCTGAGGCTGATAGCTCAAAGTGTAATGTTACAAATAATTCTCTCGCACAAACTGCTGCTGAGCCAATACTGACAAACCCGATCCTGATAGAAACAATCATCAAAAGGGAACAGAAACCAGCCGCCTGTGACTCAATACTTACAATCTGATTGCGTTTCCGCCTCTTCTTCCGAGTTTTTGTTGGCTGCTGCCGAGTGAGTGAGAGAGAGAGAGAGAGAGAGAGAGAGATATAGAGAGACAAGGCAGTGCGTTAATGGATACAAAATGACTGCTGCTCCAAGCAGAAATATTCGATGGTATGAGGTGAATCAGACCCTTGAGCCTGGTTCATGACTTAATGAGATCTGTACTCAAACCCAATTACCTGCCTTCAGCCCAATATCCCCGCTACCTTCACCTGACAACAGTTTCACCCAGCATCCAGTGCTGCCACGTATTCCCCATGAGGGTATGGACACGGGGCTGTGCAGAAAGGCCCAGTTCAGAGAGGTATGGGAAGCCCCATACCATCCCCACCTCCCACCCGTCCCCAGATCCAAATTTAGAGTCTGTTCCCAGAGTGGGACTTCACTCAGGGACAGCCTCCAGACTGAGGTTTAACCTCACCCCCTGGCTGGCTCTGTTGTAAGACCATAACAGCAGAATCAGGCCATTCAGCCCACTGAGTTCCTCTACCATTCAATGAGATCATGGCTGCTCTGATCATCCTCAACTCCACTTTAAAGCCTTGTCCCCATAGCCCTCGATTGCCCTTTCACTGATTAAACACCTATCTATCTCAGCCTTCAATATACTCAACAGCCCTCTGTGGTAAAGAATCCCACAGATTCACTCCCCTCTGAGGGAAGAAATTCCTCCTCATCTCTGTCATAAATAGGTGACTCCCTCCCCCCACTTACTCTGAGATGCTGCCCTCTGGGTTAGGACTCTCCCACACAGGAGAGCAACATTGCTGACCAGTCAAGGCTTCCCTAAGAATCCAACATGTTTCAACAAAGTTGCTTCTCATTCTTCTGAACACCAATGAGTACAGGCCCCAATAAACCCAAATTCCTGATGTCACCGTCTCTGCATTGCCTCAAATGCTGGCCTATCCTTCATTAGACGGCTGGCCCAAATCTCTCCTCAGGATCCCTGCTGTGCTCCGATTAGTGTCTTATACAGTTTCAAAAAAAAACCTCCCTCATTTATACTTCATTCCCTGTGAATTCCCTATTAGCCACTGAACTTGGATGTGACCTTTTTGGGATTCACAATCTCTTGGACTGTAGCTTTCTGCATTCTTTACCTAATTTAATAACGACAACGATATGGGGGTGGGGGTGGGGGGTTTAGGTGGAGGGGGCATTGACTCCGAAACTCAACTATATGGACAGGTTGGGTCCAAGGGTCTGTTTCCATGCTGTACATCTCTATGACTCTATGACATTTGCAGCCAATTCATGACACCTGCATTATCACCACACTGAGCACAAGCCCCAGGACAGACTATTACAGTACACAGAGGCCATCTGGTCCATGACACACATGCTGTCTCTTTAAAATACCCAGTCCCAACTTGCTGGGCATTTCCTGCAAAACTGCCTTTCAAACGTTTCCCCAATCCCTTATGAAGGTCAACACTCCCCTTACGGGGACTCTAGCTAATTACCTCGTTGGTTCCCAACCCTCCTGCTCAAAGAACAGCGATTCCCCCTGCTCTCTGTCCCGGAGACCATCAAGGTGAATACTGCCTGAGTCCTCCCCAAGGCCTACACAAGCTCACTACAGTCAGATGCTCAAAATTACCTTCAACGCCTCCATCTCCTCTTTCTTGGAATAACCTCGAGCAAATTCATCGAGCAGAGATTGGAAGAGGTTGAGGACAAACTGCATCTCGGCTTTCTGCCTCTCACCCACCATCTTGGTCAGAAGGAGCTGATAATTCCTCATCAGGTCCTTGTAGCTCACATGGGTCTGGCCGTTCTACACAGTTTGTAAAACAAGGAAAAGTTAGTAAAGGAATGAATATCTAGAACTGACTGCAGTCAGTGTGTCTGTGTGTGTGTCTGTGTGTGTGTCTGTGTGTGTGTCTGTGTGTGTGTCTGTGTGTGTGTCTGTGTGTGTGTCTGTGTGTGTGTCTGTGTGTGTGTCTGTGTGTGTGTCTGTGTGTGTGTCTGTGTGTGTGTCTGTGTGTGTGTCTGTGTGTGTGTCTGTGTGTGTGTCTGTGTGTGTGTCTGTGTGTGTGTCTGTGTGTGTGTCTGTGTGTGTGTCTGTGTGTGTGTCTGTGTGTGTGTCTGTGTGTGTGTCTGTGTGTGTGTCTGTGTGTGTGTCTGTGTGTGTGTCTGTGTGTGTGTCTGTGTGTGTGTCTGTGTGTGTGTCTGTGTGTGTGTCTGTGTGTGTGTCTGTGTGTGTGTCTGTGTGTGTGTCTGTGTGTGTGTCTGTGTGTGTGTCTGTGTGTGTGTCTGTGTGTGTGTCTGTGTGTGTGTCTGTGTGTGTGTCTGTGTGTGTGTCTGTGTGTGTGTCTGTGTGTGTGTCTGTGTGTGTGTCTGTGTGTGTGTCTGTGTGTGTGTCTGTGTGTG
>NC_057740.1:42194798-42203977 GCF_004010195.1 Chiloscyllium plagiosum
TGTGTGTGGGTGTGTCTGTGTGTGTGTGTGTGTCTGTGTGTCTGTGTGTGTCTGTGTGTCTGTGTGTGAGTGAGTGAGTGAGTGAGAAAGAGAGAGACAGCCTGTACCCCAGTGAGAGTCAGTGTGTGTGGGGGAGCCCGTACCCCAGTGAGAATCTGTGTGTATGTGTGTGTGTGTGTGGGGGGGGGGCGTGGGAGACGATCAGAATCTTCTGCCCCCACAGTTTTTGTTCTGAAAAAGCCCCTTTTACACAGTTCAGCAACCCACACTCACGTGGACAGGATACATGCTTTTCAGGGTCAGTCGAAATTTCTCGGTGACAGTGATGAATAAAGTTTCAATTTTCGATTCCTGCGAATCCTGGGAACTGAGGTCATTCACCTGCCGATGATACAATCTCCATGATTATAGAGAACACACCAATCACCATCAGTGAGAAAAAAAGACAGTGAGGTGAGGGATGAAGCAGTTTGGCTGACAGAGGCATTGGAGGGAGCGGGCAAGAGAGAGATAGAGAGAGAGAGCGAGAGACAGAGAGAGAGCGAGGAGAGAGAGAGAAGAGAGATAGAGAGAGTGAGGGTCAGAGACAGAGAGGGAGAGAGTGAGGCGGGGAGGGGGAGAGACAGACAGACAGAGATGGAAGAAAATGCCAGAGGAGGAGACCAAGATGATGAAAATGAAGGAGAGACTGCACGCGCGTGTGTGTTTACCTTGTTCAGGAGGAACTCATCCAGACTCTTCAGTTCATTGGCGTTAGTAATTTTGTGGCCGAGCTGAGCCTCCCACTGCTCTGAGGCGCTGGTGGCATTGCTGATTTTAATGCTGCGACTTCTCTTCCCCTTGCTGGGGTGCTCCTTGCCCGTGTCTGGGAACAGGTACTGGGGGGACTGTGCCATGGGGAAAGTGGCAGATTTACCCAACTCCACTTCTGTAAAGAAACCCCGCAAAATGAGGAATGATTCTCTGATCTGCAGCATCACAGTTTCTACATTTGTTCATCACCTTTATTTGATTCCATCATCTGACAGTGTACATGCATTGGCAGGTGTGTGTGTGTGTGTGTTGGAGGAATGTGTGTGCACGTATGTGTGGTGAGAGGGATGTGTATGTGGGGTTTGATCATGGAATCATAGAATGCAAAAAAGGCCCTTCAGCCCATCGACTCTGTACTAAACCAAAAATAATCCCACAGCCTCGAATGTTATGACATTTTGAAATGCTTATCCAAGTTCTCTTTAAAGGTTGTGAGGTTTCCTGCCTCACCTCCGCCCAGCCCCTCTTGGTGAAACCCTTTTCCCTTGCAGCCCTCCTTTCAGAGGTTCAGTTAGCAGTGTTCAATTCCATTTGTTTAGAATTGTTTATCTGTTGTTAGAATCTATTGGTTTCTAATGAATTTTACGTTACGTTCAGAAACCTGGTCTGTATTTTCTGCCAGCCTAGGTCTAAAAGACAGGGAAATTGGGAATTTTGCAGCCTCTTAACATCATTAATCTTTGTGATGAGTTGGGGAATAGCAGGAAATCACCCCCATTAGTTGTTATACATGACCCTTAATACCAGTGGTAAGCTTTCCCTTCAGAATTACTTAATCACCTTTTTGGAAAATTCAGGAGTAAATCATTCCATACAAATCCACACTGGTTCTGTTTTATCAGATGCTAATGTTCACACACTTTATCCTTAAGCATTGACCCCAGTAACTCTCTGACCCCAGGCCATCAGTCCCTGCTTCCCTTTCTTAAATAGTGAGTAGCACAAACAAGTTTCCAGTCAAAAGGAATGGCTCATTATTGAAAGAATTTTGGAAACTGTAGTCTGGATGTCTGCAATGCCATCTCAACTACTTCCTTTCCAATCCTCGACTGAAAACCATCAGAATGTGAGGATTTGTCATTCTTCATAATCGCATTCATTTCTTCATTATGTGTCATTTTATTCACATTAATTTTGTTAAATCTCTATCCTTAGTTTAATGTCAGTTTTCCCAGAGATATCCAGATATCGCACTCACTTGAAAATACTGACCATTTTCTTTGACAATATCTCAGCCGTCAACTATCGAAAGTCCCCTTGTTCATGGGGGGGAGGGAGGACTGCAGGTGCTGGGGATCAGAGTGGGGAATGTGGTGCTGGAAAAGCACAGCAGGTCAGGCAGCATCGGATGGACCAGGAGAATCGGTGTTTTGGGCATAAGTCTTTTATTATGCTGAAATGTCGACTCTTCAGCTCCTCAGATGCTGCCTGACCTGCTGTGCTTTTCAAGAATAAAGAATAAAGCACATTACAGCACAGGAACAGGCCCTTCGGCCCTCCAAGCCTGCACTGATTCAGATCCTCTATCTAAACCTGTCGCCTATTTTCTATGGATCTGCTCCCTGCCCATTCATGTATCTGTCGAGATACATCTTAAATGATGCTACCGTGCCCACCTCTACCACTTCCGCTGACATCATGTTCCAGGCATCTGCGTAAAGAACTTAACACACATATCTCCCTTCAACTTTTCCATTCTCATCTTTAACTTGTAACCCCGAGTAGTTGAGTTCCCCGCTCTGGGGAAAAAGCTTCTTGCTATCCACCCTATCTATACAATGTTTCCGCAGATTTGTAGCTCAGGTTGAGGTTCAGGTTGTAGGTTTGCTCGCTGAGCTGGAAGGTTTGTTCTCAGACATTTCGTCACCATGCTGGGGTAACATCATCCGTGAGCCTCAGAAGCGCCGGTGTTCTGTCCTGCTTTCTATTTATCTATCTTGGTCTGTTGTGCTGGGTGATAACCCTTCTGGTTTGTTTTCTGAGAGGATGGTAAATGGGGTCCAAATTGATGTGTTTGTTGATGGAATTCTGGTTTGAATGCCAGGCTTCGAGGAATTCCCGTGTGTGTCTCTTGTTTAGCCTGTCCCAGAATAGATGGATTGTCCCAGTCGAACTGGTGTCCTTCTTTGTCTGTTTGTAAGGATACTAGTGATAGTTGGTCGTGTCTTTTGGTGGCTAGTTGGTGCTCATGTATCCTGGTGGCTAGTTTCCAGCCCATCTGTCCAATGTAATGTTTGTTACAGTCTTTGCAGGGTATTTTGTACATGACATTCGTCCTGCTGGTTGTATGTACAGGGTCCTTTAGATGTTTCAGTGTGGTGGTAGGTTTGTGGGCTACCGTGATGCCAAGGGGCTGGAGTCATCTGGTAGTCATCTCTGAGATGTTTTTAATGTATGGCAAGGTGGCGAGAGTCTCTGGGCGTTTTGTGTCTTCTTGTTTAGGTTAGTTGTTTAAGAATCGACTGATTCTTAAATCTGTAGGTTTCTTCTCGTTTGTTCTATTTAGTGATGAAAAAGGTGTCATCCACACAGCGGACCCAAAGCTTGGGCTGGACCAAAGGGAGCGCTGTCCGTTCTAACCTCTGATATTGGGGATCCCCTGGGTATCCCGTTGATTTGCTTGTGGGTCTTGTTGTTGACGGTGAGGTGGGTAGTGAGGCACAGGCTGAAGCAGCCCACAAGCACAAAAACAACGAGCTAACTGGTATAAAGTTCACCACAATAACAACCGACTCCCCTTCAGAGATGTCACAGTAGAATGAGGGCTGCAGACCAGCATCTACAGGAAAGTCACACACAGACCAGATACTCAACTAGAGGAGGAATCACCCCAATGTCCACAAACAGAGCTGCATCAGGACAATAGTTAAACGAGCCACAACACACTGCAGCAGCCAGAAGCTACAAGAGGCTGAAGAAAAACACCTCCACAACGTGTTTAACAACGGGTACCTGATAAGTACAGTCCGCCAATTCATAAGCAACTAACCTAAACAAAACGACACAACATACCCAGAGACTCTAGCCGCCCTGCCATACATTAAAGACATCTCGGAGATGATGACCAGACTACTCCAGCCCCTAGGCACCATGGTAGCCCACAAACCTATCACCACAGTGAAACAGCTCCTGATGAACCTAAAGGACCCTGTACCCACAACCAGCAAAACAAACGTCATGTACAAAATACCCTGCAAGGGCTGGAACAAACGTTACATTGGACAGATGGCCGGGAAACGAGCCCCAGAGTCAACCCACGAAAGGCTGCTAGACCAGATAACATCCCTGGCAGAGTGCTCAGAGGATGCTCTGATGTACTGGCCCATGTTCTCAAGGACATCTTTAACATCTCTCGGAGCTGCGCCAACATGCTTCAAGGCCACTACCTTTGACCCCATGCCCAAGGTGTCTTCAGCGTCCTGACTCAACGACTGCCGCCCTGTTGCACTTACACCCATCATCATGAAGTGCTACGAGAGGCTTGTGATGAGGCATATTCAGACCCTGCAGTTCACATATTGACCCAACCACTCAACAAATGATGCCATTTCCACTACCCTCCATCTCGGCCTCACCCACCTGGACATGGACACCTACATCAGATTACTATTCAAAGACTTCAGTTGTGCATTCAACACCATCATTCCTCAGCACCTGATTGGAAAGCTGAGTCTGCTGGGCCTGAATACTGACATGACTGTAGTGGGTCTCATTAGTAGGAACAATGAGTCAGCGTACAGAGAGGAGATGGAGCGACTAACACACAGGTGCAGAGCCAGCAACCTGTCTTTGAAAGTGGACAAAATGAAAGAGATGGTTGTTGACTTCAGGAGGGCACAGAACAACCGCTCACCGCTGAACATCGATGGCTCTCCTGGGGAGATCGTGAACAGCACCAAATTTCTAGGTGTCCACCTGGTGGAGAATCGCACCTGGACCCTCCACACCAGCTCCACAGCCAAGAAAACCCAGCAGCATCTCTACTTTCTGCACAGGCTGAGGAAAGCCCATCTCCCACCCCCCCATTCTCATCACATTCCACAGAGGGTTCACTGAGACTACCCTGAGCTGTTCCATCACTGCCTGGCTCGGGAATTACACTGTCTAAGTTTGTAAGACCCTACAACGGACAGTGAGGACAGCTGAGAGAATCATCAGGGTCTCTCTCCCCCCCCATTACAGACACTTATACCACACGCTGCATCCGAAAGGCCAAGAACATTGTGGAAGACCCCACACACCCCTCACTCAAACTCCTCTCCCTCCTGCCCTCTGGCAGAAGATACTGGAGCATTCGGTCTCTCACGGTCAGACGGTCCCCAAGCCATTAGGCTCCTTAACACGGTATGGCTGGACTCTTTCCTATCTGAAATAGATGGATCTATCCGCTGCACCCTCCTCTCTGACCTAACACCTTCTCCCCCACCTCCATCCACCTATCGCACTCTCAGTCACCTTACCTCCCCCCCACCCCCCCATTTATCTCTCCACCCTGCCTGGCCCAAGCCTCATTCATGATGAAGGGCTTATGCCCAAAACGTCGATTCTCCTGCTCCTCGGATGCTGCCTAACCTGCTGTGCTTTTCCAGTAACACACTCTCGACAACCATCACTAGTATTCTTCCATACAAACAAAGAGGACACACCAGTTTGACTGGGACAATCCATCCATCCTGGGACAGGCTAAGTAAAGACACACATGGGAGTTCCCAGAAACCTGGCATTCAAACTGGAACTCTATTAACAAACACATCAATTTGGATCCCATTTACCAATCTCTCAGAGAAAGAACTGGAAATGATATCACCCATCACAACAGACCAAGACACAGATATAGCGAGTGGGACAGAATACCAGGACTTCACCAGAAGCTCACTGATGATGTTACCTAGCACGGTGATGAAACGTCTGAGAACAAATCTTCCAGCTCAGTGAGCAAACTTACAACCTGACCCTGTCTATACTTCTCATGGTTGTGTAGATCTAAATCAGGTCCCCCCTCAACCTCTGTCTTTCTAATGAAAATAATCCTAATCTATTCAACCTCTCTTCAATGCTAGCGCCCTCCATACCAGGCAACATCCTGGTGAACCTCCTCTGCACCCTCTCCAAAGCATCCACATCCTTCTGGTAATGTGGTGACCAGAACTGTACGCAGTATTCCAAATGTGGCCCAACCAAAGTCTTATACTACTGTCACATGACCTGCCAACTCTTGTACTCAACAGCCCCACACTTTTTGACTCTTATTGTTCATGAGCCCATTTTCTCCTCAAATACACTTTCCCAGCCATCAATAGCTCTCCGTTTGAAAATTAAACCAAACATTTTTGTATCCTTTTACTTTTAGTTTGATTTTGGACAGAGATTTAAATTAATTGGCCAAGGATTAAGAGGAAAAGACGCTCTGTAGAGGAAGCCAGAAACTCACTGTCTCCAAAGCCCTTCACTGTGTCGGGGAGCAGGTTCGGACAGACCTCATCCAGCGGCAGCTCCTTTGAAGACTTTTTTTCAGCTTGTCTCTTCCCGAGAAACCTCCGCAGAGGGCCACGGTATAAAGACCTACATTAGGATCGGAAAAGAGGGAAGTGGAACTAGGAACATAATCACATTCACCAAAAAGCAAACATTATAAGGGGAAACGGTGAGGGAAACACCATTTTGGTCTCTCACCAAACTGTAACTGTTAGAGCCTAACGCCATCATTTCCCAGTCCCTACCCTATCACCGTCTCTCCCATCACTATCCCAACTGTCCACCCATACCCACAGATCCTGGTCCAGAGCTTCAGCCACGTACAGACCTCACACATTTGCTCAATGTTCAGCTTTGTTGTAACTTACCACCTCCCCATCTCCTAGTGTTACACTTAAATCTCTTGCCAACATCTCAACACTTACAGCACAATCTCGTCATCTCGCAGAAATAGAAAATTCCAACCTGCCCCAACCAAACCCCTCAGGCCATTACAATCACTGCTCATCCTGTTGGCCACAGCGAAAGGGAGGGTGGCACTGCCTCAAACTGACCACCGCCTCCACCCCCAGCAGTCAGTAACAGGAGCCTTCCCCACCCATCACCAGACCCTCCCCTCCCAGCACCTGAAAGGTGTGAAAACCACTCTATGGGGATGCAATTCCATTGGAACCCCCCACCCACTCATTCCAATCACTTCCCAGGGCACAGCATGAACCTTGACCAATGCAAGATGTCCCAGGTTCACCATGCCCCCCCCACCCCTGGCGCAGGAATTGGGCTTATTATCAAACTGCAGCACCCTCAGAACAGTGCCCTCCAGGAACAAGTGTCTGACATACTTGGGAGATTCGAGAGTCTGCATGGGATCCAGCTCCTGAGACGTTTTCTTCTGCACCACTGCTTTGGTAGGTGTTCTGTCACCCTCTTGCAGTTCATTTGTTGGAGTCTGGAGAGGTGGGAGCAGGGCAACAAACAGAAAAAGAAGCAAAAGACAAAAAAAAATGTAAATGTGGGAGCGTGAAGAGAGAAAAATCTTTATGTGAGATTATGTTCATGTAAAACTCAGCAAGGGCCATAAATTCTGATTTATTAGCATTAAAAATGAGAGGAATTATTTCCCAATCATGGGGAGGAAGCATGTTTACACAAGGATCTCAGGGTTAGACTTGGTGTCTCACAGCTCAGACTGGGTTAGCCATTAGCTCTGGCCTCTTCCCAGGGAGCAGTACATGTCAGCAAGTCAACACCACACTGAGTTATCCACAGTCAGCACTCTCCTTGGTAATGGACAGACCTTAAAATAAAAACTATTACATGGCCCACATCATCAATACATCCCTTCAGGATGCAAAGACTCCAAAAGGTCAGTAAATCATGGCTTACAAATGACAATCCGGATGATGTAAGGCATAAAGAAAAAGCCTTGAAGGGTGTCAAAGATAGCAGCAAGTCGGAGGATTGGGAGGATTATAAAATGTGACAAAGAAGGACTGAGAACGAAAGGGAAAAATAGAACGTGAATGCAAACCAGCAAAAATTAAATAAAGGTGGACTGTAAGAGTTTCTATTGGTTTCTAAAATGGTCATAGTCATATGGCTAAAATGAATGAGTCCATTCGAGGCAGAGGCAGAGTCAGGAGAATTTCTAACAGGAAACAGAGACAAGGCAGAGCAGTTAAATTATTACACAGTCCTCTGTTTTCATTGAAGATAGAAGTAATCTCCCAGATGTAGAGATTCAAATAGTTAGGGAGAATGTTTTTAAAAATTCATTTGTGGGACATGGGTGCCACTGACAGGAACAGCATTTACTGCCTGTCCCTAGTTGCCCCTTGAGAAGGTGGGAGTGAGCTGCCTTCTTGAACCGCTGCAGTCCACGTGCTGTAGGTAGACCCACAATGCCCTTAGGGAGGGCATTCCAGGATAATGACTCAGTGACAATGAAGGAACAGCGATTTATTTCCAAGTCAGGATGGTGAGTGGCTTAGAGGGGAACTTGTAGGGGGTGGTATTCCCAAGTAACTGCTGCCATTGCCCTTCCAGATGGAATTGGTTGTGGGTTTGGAAGGTGCTGTCTGAGGATCTTTAGTGAATTTCTGCAGTGAATCTTGTAGCTAGTACACACGACTCCCACTGAGCATCAATGGTGGTGGAGGGAGTGGATGTTCCTGAATCAAGTGGGGGCTGGTTTGTCCTGGATGGTGCCAAGCTCTTTAGTGAATGAGACTTTGAAGGAAATTAGCTTCAGGTAAGAAGATTGTATTATAGAAATGTCACCCCGCAATTCAAGTGGCAAGTGAGAGTGTAAACAGGGAGCTACAGGTCTGTTAGCCTTAGCACAGGAGGAGGGAAGACGAAAGAGATGATTACAAAAGATGAGACAAATAGACAACTGAATAGTAATATTTTGATTGAACATGGGTTTGGCAAATAGGAAATTGTGTTGGAGAAACTTGAAGTTTTTTGTTTGAAGATGTTACTAATAAAATTGCTAAATGAGAATCAATGGACATGATATATTTAGACTTTCAGAAGGCTTTTGATTAAAACCCTCACAGAAGGTTGATTAGAAACATTAAAGCACCTTATAGTGGAGGTAATGTACCATCATGAATTAAGGATTGGCTCACAGACAGGAAACAGAATATGGGAATAAATGGGTTACTCTCTTTGTTCGCAAACTGTGACGAGTGGGCTAGGTGGTGACACTGTGATGAGTGGGGTAGGTGGTGACACTGTGATGAGTGGGGTAGGTGGTGACACTGTGGTGATGAGTGGGGTAGGTGGTGACACTGTGGTGATGAGTGGGGTAGGTGGTGACACTGCGGTGATGAGTGGGCTAGGTGGTGACACTGCGGTGATGAGTGGGGTAGGTGGTGACACTGCGG
>NC_057740.1:42209486-42212638 GCF_004010195.1 Chiloscyllium plagiosum
CAGCTTTCGAAAGTTCTTGCCTAATACCATCAAAATTGGCCTTTCTCCAATTTAGAACTTCACCTTTTAGATCTGGTCTATCCTTTTCCATCATTATTTTAAAACTAATAGAATTATGGTCGCTGGCCCCAAAGTGCTCCCCACTGACACTTCAGTCACCGGCCCTGCCTTATTTCCCAAGAGGAGGACTTGTCCGACCTGTCTAGCTCCTTTTCCACCTATCCACTCCACCCTCTCCTCCCTGACCTATCACCTTCATCTCCTCCCCCACTCACCTATTGTACTCTATGCTACTTTCTCCCCACCCCCACCCTCCTCTAGCTTATCTCTCCACGCTTCAGGCTCTCTGCCTTTATTCCTGATGAAAGGCTTTTGTCCGAAACGTCGATTTTGCTGCTCGTCGGATGCTGCCTGAATTTGCTGTGCTCTTCCAGCACCGCTGATCCAGAATCTGGTTTCCAGCATCTGCAGTCATTGTTTTTACCAGGTTTGCACCTTTTCTTGTAGGTACAAGCACATACTGAATCAGAAAATTGTCTTGTACACATTTAAGAAATTCCTCTCCATCAAACCCTTAACACTATGGCAGTCCCAGTCGATGTTTGGAAAGTTAAAATCCCCTACCATGACTACCCTATTATTCTTACAGAGAGCTGAGAGCTCCTTACAAGTTTGTTTCTCAATTTCCCTCTGACTATTAGGGGGTCTATAATACAATCCCAATAAGGTTATCAAACCTTTCTTATTTCTCAGTTCCACCCAAATAACTTCCCTGGATATATTTTTGGGAATATCCTCCCTCAGACAGCTGTTACTGTTTAGCAGTTAAATAATCTGTTATTCTGCTTAATTTTTCCAATAGGTTTAAGTTATTCCAATTCTTCTTCCTTTTGTTTGTATTTTAATGATAGTGTAACAATAATGTGTGTTTTGTTTCAAGCCTGGCAGTTTGATCAATTGAATTACATTTGGAACACAAGCTTTACGCTGACCTTCCAAAATAAGAAAAGTTAGGGCCTAGGCTATCGTCTTAATATATTTTGAGGGGGTTTGGTCTGGACCATAACAGATGCCCTGGCTATTCAGAATATATATCAATGATTGGGAAAAAGGGATTAAAATAATTTTTCTATATTTGGCATTGGTACAACGTTAAGTGGGAACATGTGCCATTAGGAGCATGTAAATCAGCTCAGGGCGATTTGGACAGGATTCGTGAATGGGTTAGATTCTGGAGTCTGTTTGCAAATCAATTTGTTCACAACTTGGAACACAAAGCAGGACAATACAAAGCAGCTGCTCAGAAGGATCGGAAATGTTCATCTGTCAGATATTTAAAATTACACCCCCAATGGGATCTTGTTCGTAAGTACATAAGTTGAATGTTTGCAAATTGGGGACCCCCTGCAATATGGAAAACTGTGAGGTTATTCACAATGTTAGCAGAAACAGATGTTGAGAATATCAGAGACCGGCTTGTTGGGGTGGGGTGGGGGAGGGGGTGGGAATGGAGGAAGAGGAAGAGGGCAAAACTCCTGTATGGCTGGAGGGCATTAGCCTTACAAACACACACCACCGCTCCCCCACTCCCCCCTGCCGACCTTCAGTGACACAGCTCTGCTCAGATGGCACTGGGCGCTTTTCTGAAGTCTTGCCAATCTCAAAGAGATTTCTCATGAGGATAAAAAAGTTGAGGCAATCCACAAGACAGGCACCAAACTCCCTCTCGAAAACACAGCAGGGTGTGACAGCCACCAATAGCAGATGAAAGAATCCCACAACTGGAAACAATTCCCCATGGCAATCAAAGGGATGGAGTGGAATTAAAAGGGGAAAGAATTTCATGTTCTCAGAGAAAGGGAGCCTTCAGCAAAACTATCCAAACTCAGAACCGAGATATCGCCATGTGAGGGTGTACACTTCCTGTCTCTACCCAACCCCACAGCCCTCACAGCTTCCACAATTCAGACCCACCCCCAGGGTGTCACAGTCACAGGCTGGGGATTGGTCCCAGTCAGGGTCCAGCTCCAGGGTGTGGGGTGGTGGGTGGTGTCTGTACAGAGCAGGCCTGGATGGTTGTTATACTCACGAGGTGTGGACACGATGTGGGTCGTCTATTGCACTCACGTTCAGAGCAGGATGTCATTCTGTGGAAAGGCAGACGCTGCAGATGGATAGGAGTGAGGCCATGTTCAAGGTCATTCAGGAGCAACTGAGTACCTGGGCCCAGCCTGAGCTGCACAGAATGATCCCAAATTTCAGAACCACAACAGGCACTGGCAGGAAGAGGCCAGTTTCCACTGGTTCAATATGTTTGTAACAAAATTAATGATCCACAGATTAATCTACTCCTGTCAGTAAGCATCTAGATCACAACCTGACCATCAACTACAACTCATACACACACACAGAGACAGACAGACACAGAGAGACACAGAGACAGAGACAGACACAGACAGATAGATAGACAGGGGGAGTGGGAAGCTCCCACCTACCTCTCTCGATGGGGTCTCAGCTGCAGTTTCTGGGGACGATGTCGAGTCCGGCTGCACCCCACCTTCATGTGTCAGGGGTTCCTTGTCCCTGCAGTTTGGGTGAGGGAGAGACAAAGATTCCAGGGGATGGGGGGGGTGGAAATGGTCAGATGGGGTTGGTCCATCAGTGATCATTCAGGGCCCAACAACTATGTCCAAGGTTAAAGGGACAGAAGCTGTAGAATGGCCTCAAGGCAAAATTACACCTGCATTCACACACCCCCAACACCGAACCCCCTCCCTCCCTGACTCACACCGAACCCCCTCCCTCCCTCCCCGACTCGCACCGTCCCCATGCACCACCCAATGCAGAATTAGGATCATTCAAATAACCCAACAGAGAGTGTCAGAGATCGTTAGAAATAGAATAAAAGAGAGAGAGAGTGTGAGATGGAGGGAGGGAGGGAAAGAGCGAGCTGGAAGGAGGGAAGGAGTGAGCGAGATGGAGGGAGGGAGGGAGAGCTCGAGATGGAGGGAGGGAGGGAGTGAGAGAGATGGAGGGAGGGAGCGAGTGAGCGAGCTGGAGGGAGGGAAGGAGAGAGTGAGATGGAGGGAGGAAGAGAGTGAGATGGAGGGAGGGAGGGAGTGAGCAAGCTGGAGGGAGGGAGGGAGTGAGCG
>NC_057740.1:42213138-42221891 GCF_004010195.1 Chiloscyllium plagiosum
CTCTGACTATTGGGGGGTCTATAATACAATCCCAATAAGGTGATCATCCCTTTCTTATTTCTCAGTTCAACCCAGATAACTTCCCTGGATGTATTTCTGGGAATATCCTCCCTCAGCACAGCTGTAATGCTATCCTTTATCAAAATGATACACACACACACCCCACACCCCCACCTCTCTTGCCTCCCTTTCTATCCTTTCTGTAGCATGTGTATCCTGGAACATTAAGCTACCATACTGCCCATCCCTGAGCCATGTTTCTGTAATTGCTATGATATCCCAGTTCCAGTTCCTAACCATGCCCTGAGTTCATCTGCCTTCCCTGTTAGGCCTCTTGCATTGAAATAAATGCAGTTTAATTTATCAGTCCTACCTTATCCCTGCCTGCCCTGACTGTTTGACTCACCTTTGTTCTCAACTGTACCAGTCTCAGATTGATCTCCTTCCTCACTATCTCTCTGGGTCCCAGCCCCCCACTTTGCTAGTTTAAAGTTGATCCCTCTCTCTAAGTTATTTTGGGAGTAAGAAGAGTATAGATGAATCAGGAAATCTTTGGAGCAGAGGTGCTGGGATTGATCAGCGAACACTCAAAGCAAAACCTTCATGTGGTGAGTATAATGTGGTGATGTAAGTCATATTTTCTACAAATAGATTGTTAGTGTCAGTTCAGAAAGATGTTATGCCTACCATACAATTAAGCAATGACCTGAATCTCAGTGCCAGGTACATAGCTTGTACACCCCAATGACTGGCTGTTCAAATCAAAGAATATGTTCCTTGGATCATTCATAAGAGGCAGAATATAGAGTATACTCACATCGTCTGTTCTTTCAAAACTCCAAATAAAATATCGCTGTTTGATGTTAATCTCTGATTTGGTAACACTCACTGAACACAGTATTAGCTATAATACCAATCAATTTAAAATAATTAAAACGGTTTATAATGTGACTCATGTACACTTTTTGACACAACATACAATTCAGACGAAGGGTCCCATTCTCTGCAAAAACAAAGGAAAATGTCTTAGCCTTGATCCTTTCTTGAAATGCACAGGAGCTTGGGTAGTTCCCTATTGGTTTATCTGTGGTAACTGCATGGCTCATCAGAGCCAACCTGCCACCCAGCAGCATCTCTTTTCTCTTGTAATATAAATCGTTGTGATTGTTTGAAATTTGTCGTTCTTCTGTTTATTCTGATGAGTGCAGGACAAAATGCATTGGAAAAATCTTCTCTTTTCAACAATATTCAAGTTCTTTGTTTCCAAGCAGCTGTTTAATACATTTGTCAAAGATGTTTTTCCCTTTGTCTGCTTTTTGATTTGGAACAATCCTTCCTGCTAACATTACTCAGCTCTGCACCATTTCCACCGACTCAGGTACCAGAGCAGCTGGAAACATGTAGAGACTACGTTAACCTCCATGGGCAGTGGCATTGAAGTGCAATTGATAGTCAAGATAAGATGAAGGCTACCTCTTTATTAATTGTAACAGAACAGCAGCGTGGTGGCTCAGTGGTTAGCACTGCTGCCTCACAGCACCAGGATCCCAGGTTTGATTCCAGCCTTGGGTGAGTGCCTTTGTGGAATTTGCACATTCTCTCTGTATCTGTGTGGGTTTTCTCCCACAGTCCAAAGATGTGCAGGTCAGGTAATTGGCCATGCTAAATTGCCCACAGTGCTAGGTGCATTAGACAGAGGGAAATGGGTCTGGGTGGGTTACTCTTTGGAGTGTCAGTGTGGACTGGTTGGGCCGAAGGGCCTGTTTCTGCACTGCAGGGAATCTAATCATTGTTCTACTTTTGCAATTTGTGACCAAGTTTTATAATATATTATCATTTGGAAATTTGTGTTCTCAGATAAGGATAAATAAACTTGTAGTTTTAATACTGTGAAAGGGTCTTTTTTTTAAAGGGATCAGAAAATTATTTTTGAACAGTGAATTCAAACATCATTTCCAAGAAAACTTGTGAATTAAACTAAATGACTTAAGCAAGCTACTCAGGGGAGTTAATTGATGAAGTTGTTGCAAAGTTAAACTTCTATGACATACAGAAAGACCGGTCAGAGACCACAACCAGAATTTCAGTTGAAAAGAAAGAATTCATACCAGTAGATGGGCAGTTTAGGTTTTGACAATTTCTAAGCTATCCGAACTTGAAAGAAATCTGAAGCAGTTTTAGCAGCCTGTAGATACTTTAGAATTCAGTGAGAAACGTCAGTGAATTAGTCAGTGTCTATATGTCCCCGGGGCAGTTGGAGAGAATCAGAAATTTTACAACATAGGTGAATGATATTCTACTGGGCAAAAGTGAGGACTGCAGATGCTGGAAACCAGAGTTTAGATTAGAGTGGTGCTGGAAAAGCACAGCAGGTCAGGCAGCATCCGAAGAGCAGGAAAATCGATGTTTCGGGCAAACGCCCTTCATCAGGAATGGAACATATTCCACTGGGGTTGACTATCTGTCAAGATTGTTGCTAGGAAAAAGGGTTTTAATCTTGCTTTTTGCTGTTCATGGTTACATCTTTCAAAATTCTCAACTGTAAAAATATAGAGAACTTTGTTTTTTTTTGTGTAATAAACTTTGTTCTTTGTTAATAGTTCTTTGGGAACTTCTTGTGAATACGTTTATTGACTGACCACTGCACTATCCAAACTGTAACAAACAAACAAAAAGCTCATGTCCAGTCAAGCCACATTTCACTCTGGAATCATATTTGTCTGGTGTTATCATCAGCGAGGATCATTACTATATCCCAAAAGATCATGATGGCAGCCACACAGCTCATGGCAGTTTGTGGAACTTTGGTGTGCACAGATTCCCTTCAAACATAACATGGACAAGGAGTTAAACTGGAGGGTCCAGTAAGCATGCTATTTGTCTGCTGCTTTTCCTATTCTGACTAGACTTCTAAAGCTGCACTGGGCAGGACATTTTGTTCGTATGCCTGATACCAGACCCCCAAAGCAACTACTCCAACTGGTACTCAGTTATGGAAGTAGACTCCCAGAGGATCAACACCAAGCACCTCTGAAGAGGCCAAACATCCCCAATTTGACTTGTGACTGGCCAAAATGATAAAGGTTCTTTCAGCAAGTTACCAAATGTGGCCAGAGATTTAGGAACACAGGCCAAGTCAGATAGAGCTCACAAACAGCTCAACAATCCAGTCCACCCTACAAGCAGCACCTGCCCCATATGTGGCTGAGTCTGCAGTTCAAGTGGTTTATTACCATTTAAAAAAACATTGAATTGGTTAGAAGCAAGTCATTCCCAATCTTGTGGGGCTGTATAAGATGAAGAGAAATAATTCTGTTGTAAATCACTGACTGCAAAATGCTCTTGGATGCAGTTTCATCCGATTAATGTTTAATTTGGACTGAAATTATGAATAGCACTGTTTATTTATTTCACCTTCAGAGCAAGATAGAGAAAATTGAGGATTTAAACCCATTTTTAGATTTGTTTTTAACAATGAAAGTTACAGTTTAATTTATCAAGTTGGAGTAATCTTGATTACCCATCACAAGTGTCACATATACATATATTTTCTGCCTGATCTTTCTACAATTAATCCCATATGTCTACATGTATAATAGATTCTGCTGTTTATAACCTGATCATACTGCCACTACTGGCAAGAGGCTGTCATTACAATGTGACAAGTTTACATACACTGGTTCCATTGCAAGTTGTTACTGATTTTGTCATGAACGTGAGCATTGTCAGCATGGACAGAATTTATTGCCTATTTGTATCAAACCTTAAGAAGCTGGTGATGAGCCGCCTTCTTAAACCATTGAGGCTTTGATCTAATTCAGCAGTGTTGAATTGTTTTAGAAAATAGTGGAGACTGAACTGCATCGCTAGGAGTCACATCCAGACTAGACCAAATGAGGAGGGCAGATTCCTTTCTAAAAAGACATTTGGGCACTAGATGAGCTTTTCTGATCATTTGGATCATTTCATGCTCGCTATTACTGATATGAGCTTTTTATTCCAGGTTGACTTTGTTAACTGAATCTATATTCTCCAGATGGTGCATTGGGCTGTCTCCAGAATCATTCCTGGTCATGAGTGACCACACCAATCCACCCCAGTCTTCATGGCAAGCAATGAAATAGGAAACAATTGCTGGAGGAGAAGGAGAGAATTTCATAGAATTAAAGAAATTCAGGGATACTTGTGGGGAGTGGGTTAACTGGATTGTGTGTTTGCTTATCCCTGATGTTTACCCATGTAGTACTGATAACACTATAGCTTGCTCAGCTGTTTAAAATATTTTCTTCGAACTGTAGTCACATTTAAACAATTCAGTCTGGCTTAGCAAGGTCAGAGAATATTGGCTAACACATGGGTCACTGATATAATGGTGATTCTAATGTTTGCTCTTTGCAAGCTTTAGTGCACTTAATGACACTTACCCTTATCCTTATCCTGATTAATATTTAATTGACCCTGCAACCAGAGATTGGAGTCTGTTGATAACTCTATCAGGCTGTTATCTTTGCAGCAAAAAGAGTGTTCTAGAAACAGGGGAGGGCGGAGGGTTCTGAGGAATTTTGAACTCTCTGATCACAAGAGGAAGAAAGCTTTTCAGCCATTTTTCTGGATAGTTCTGACAGATCAATCAAATATAATGTTTTGAATATAATTCCAATATTCTAGCCCCCAATCCCCGATGCAGCTCATTCCTGAAGACCCACTCACTCCTTTTAGTGATGATCTGAATCTACCCATGTCATAATGGGTCCTTTCTAGTGTAACTTTGTGATTATCCCTCATGAAGAATCCAAGTTCATTGGTCAGTCGTTGTAACTCTGGGATCAGTTTTGGGTTCTTGCTGACACTAGGTCGATTCCTGCCTCGAGCTTTTTCTTCCTGTTGCTCAATCTATGACTTTACCCCAAACTGGGGAATAGTGGTGGTCCCTCCCTCAGATCCACACCTGCAAGAACAGATCCTTGCATAGTCTCTGCTAAGCTTGGATTGGTTTTCACAGGACTCCTGTTGATTTGGTGGGACAGTTACACCAAGTCCATGGTGAATCCTTGGGATTCTTTTATCCTAGATGTACACCTATCAGCTGCCCTTCCATCAGTCATGTTCCTAATGGCAGGATTCCATGTGTTCTCACTACCTCTGACTCACTGAATCTGGCCAAGTCTCTGATTCCACTTGTGAAACTGAGCTGCTGCTGCTGCTGCTGCTAAACTCTCTCCCTGCCTTGACAAGTCCATTTGATGCTCAGTATCACCCGGTCCAAACCTTTGCCACACACACACACACACACACACACCCACCGCCCCCACCTCACCCTGCCCTGTGCTGCTGTATCATCCTTTCCTGGGAGACAGAGCCATGGCTGAGAGCAGGATTGTTGAATCTTCTTACTTTCATGTGGAACTCTGGAAAGCAGGATTTACAACAAAAACAGAAATTGCTGAAAACACTCAGCAGGTCTGGTAGCATCTGTGGCGAGAGGAAAAACAGAGTTACTGTTTTGAGTCCAGGATGACTCATTTTCAGAACTGAAAAGAGTTGAAAAAAGATTTCCAAACAGCATTTACAGCCGTGAGTTCATTCTTATCATTGCCTTTTCCGGCAACACCTGAGTGAGTTACAATCAGAATCTCAATTCCTAAGGTACAGAGGATTCCAAAAGATATACAGATGAGAAATGGACCTTTCGGCCCCACCAATCCATGCTGGTGTTTAAATTGCACTTAAATCTCATCCAATCTTTCCTCATCTTAATGCATCATGTCCATTTCCCTCTTGTCTACCTTCCCTGAGAGTATATTATCTCTGTAGATTGACATGATGTTGTAATGGTGGTTTCAAGTTTGTTCCCGTGGCCATCCCCTTCAGAATTGAAGTGCAAACACTTTTGTCATTTTAAAAACCTGGGTGTAATTTTAGAAGGTCCTGATCAACATGGGCTAAGAAGAGAAAGCAGACAAGTGACTCCTTTCTCAATGCAGGGGGCAACTGGCTGCATTTGCAGAGAATGTTCCGGGTGTTGAGATGAGATTCTCATTAGGCAGCAGCAAGATGCCTGTAAGATGGTTTTGTTTGTAAACAGCTTCATTGACACTGAACCTCACTGCATTAATATGTCGCTTCATGCTATTCCTTCACCATCAGGAAACTAGATGTTGACATTCCTAACATGAAAGTCCAAGTGGGAATATGGTGACTCCAGATGAACGCATGCTCCCCTGGGCTACCACCTTGGATACTCAGCAACAACATCTCCAGGTACGCTCCATGGACACTAACTGTAGCACCACATTCACGGATACTGCCACCTGACATTTACCAACAGTTCAGAACCTCCATGGCCCCTCTTCAATCCACTTTCAAGATGCTACTGCACTTTACAGCACACCAACTAACATGATAAAGATGCTGCCATGACCCAGTGTGCAGGGACAGACACCCAGCTCACCGTCTGGAGCAGGCTGCGTCTTGGGGCTGCTGATCACTCACTCACAAAGAGAAACAGCCTCTGTAAAACCCAACAAAATTGATGCTTGGCCCAAGGTCATTACAGGAGAGAGAGAGAGAACCTGCACAGTTACTGCCTTTACTGTTTGAATTCATGTTTCGTTGGACATCGGAGTGCATCTGGGAAAATTAACAAACAGTGAAATTCACAACTGATCTTGGAGGAATTGTTGGGCGAAGTTCACAGCACAGAATCAGATAAGTTAATGTTGTTTTAAGTGTGGCCTACAGAGAATCTGCAGTAGTGAGTAGAGTGGGTTCTTTCTTGATTATATGTTTTTGGAGATATGTCTCATGATTAAACTTAAAATATAAGCCATAACTACTTATTTAACCTGGGGCAGTGTTTGTAGAGGAATAAGACGGTGTTAATGTCTGAGTCTGTAGATTGTGAAGGAGCAAGAATGGCCTTTAGTACAGTGATATGTACTTCTTGTCAGTTGTGGGATTTTAAAGAGAGTTGAAGGGTTACTGCGGATTATATCTGCCATAATTGCTGTTGATTGCGAATCTTCTCAGATTGAATGGATCGGTTGGAGAGACTGTTAAAAGCAATGAGGAATTTGCAACAGCAAAGTATGTGATGGATGACAGTTATAGGAAGGGGGGAAAGTCTTAGATACAGTCACATAGATGGGTTAACTCCAGGAAGGGTGAGAGAGGTAGGCAGCTAGAGCAGGAGTCTTTTGTGGATATACCCATTTCAAACAGGTATGCTGTTTTGGAGAATGTAGAGGGTGATGGATTCTCAGGGGAACGTAGCACGAGCAGCCAAGTTTCTGGCATTGAGACTGGCTTGAATGCAACGAGGGGTACGTCGGAATTCAAGAGATCAATTGTGTTAGGGGATTCTGTAGTCCGAGGTACAGACAGATGTTTCTGTGGCCAGCAGAGAAAAAGCAGAATGGTGTGTTGTTTCCCTGGTGCCAGGATCAAGGATGTCTCAGAGAGGGTGCAGAATGTTCTCACGGGGGAGAGGGGGGATAGAGCAGATGAATGCATGGCTGAGGAGCTGGTGTATGGGAGAAGGATTCACATTTTTGGATCATTGGAATCTCTTTTGGGGTAGAAGTGACCTGTACAAGAAGGACGGATTGCACCTAAATTGAAAGGGGACTAATATACTGATAGGGAAATTTGCTAGAGCTGCTCGGGAGGATTTAAACTAGTTAGGTTTGCGGGGGGGGGACCCAGGGAGATAGTGAGGAAAGAGATCAATCTGAGACTGGTACAGTTGAGAACAGAAGTGAGTCAAACAGTCAGGGCGGGCAGGGACAAGGTAGGACTAATAAATTAAACTGCATTTATATTAACGCAAGAGGCCAAACAGGGAAGGCAGATGAACTCAGGGCATGGTTAGAAACATGGGACTGGGATATCATAGCAATTACAGAAACATGGCTCAGGGATGGGCAGGACTGGCAACTTAATGTTACAGATACAAATGCTACAGGAAGGATAGAAAGGGAGGCAACAGAGGAGCCGGGGTGGCATTTTTGGGAATATCCTCCCTCAGCACATTTTCAGCTGTGCTGAGGGAGGATATTCCTGGAAATACATCCAGGGAGGTTATCTGGGTTGAACTGAGAAATAAGAAAGGGATGATCACCTTATTGGAATTGTATTATAGACCCCCTAATAGTCAGAGGGAAATTGAGAAACAAACTTGTAAGGAGATCTCAGCTATCTGTAAGAATAATAGAGTGGTTATGTTAGGGGATTTTAACTTTCCAAACATAGACTGGGACTGCCATAGTGTTAAGGGTTTGATGGAGAGGAATTTGTTAAGTGTGTACAAGACAATTTTCTGATTCAGTATGTGCTTGTACCTACAAAAGAGGGTGCACAACTTGACCTACTCTTGGGAAATAAGGCAGGGCAGGTCACTGAGGTGTCAGTGGGGGAGCACTTTGGGGCCAGCGACCATAATTCTATTAGATTTAAAATAGTGATGGAAAAGGATAGACCAGATCTAAAAGTTGAAGTTCTAAATTAGAGGAAGGCTAATTTTGACAGTTTTAGGCAAGAACTTACAAAAGCTGATTGGGGCAGATGTTTGCAGGTAAAGGGATGGCTGGAAAATGGGAAGCCTTCAGAAATGAGATAACGAGAATCCAGAGAAAGTATATTCCTGTTAGGGTGAAAGGAAAGGCTGGTAGGTGGAGGAAATGCTGGATGACTAAAGAAATTGAGGGTTTGGTAAAGAAAAAGAAGGAAGCATATGTAAGGTATAGACAGGATAG
>NC_057740.1:42223041-42237023 GCF_004010195.1 Chiloscyllium plagiosum
GGGTGGGGGAGTCCAGAACTAGAGGGCATAGGTTTAGGGTGAGAGGGGAAAGATATAAAAATGATCTACAGGGCAACTTTTTCACGCAGAGGGTGGTACGTGTATGGAATGAGCTGCCAGAGGATGTGGTGGAGGCTGGTACAATTGCAACATTTAAGAGGCATTTGGATGGGTATATGAACAGGAAGGGTTTGGAGGGATATGGGCCAGGTGCTGGCAGTTGGGACTAGATTGGGTTGGGATATCTGGTCGGCATGGATGGGTTGGACCGAAGGGTCTGTTTCCATGCTGTACATCTCTATGACTCTAAATTTCGTGAGATTCTGCCCAGAGTTCAGCCTTTTTACAATGAATAAGAAATCACACCTCACTATCCTTTCCTGCCATGTTATACCCACATGTTCATGGTATCAACATTGTCAGTCTTTGCTGCACCCATCCATAGCTTTCTATAATGCACACTGATTAGAACTGCACATAGTAAGCAAAGTGCAATCCAATCAAGGGCTCATTGCAGGCTTACCTAACCATCCAACATTTCAATTCCATTTCTGTTGAAATAAAGCCTAGAACCGTGGGCGGCACGGTGGCACAGTGGTTAGCACTGCTGCCTCGCAGCGCCAGAGACCCGGGTTCAATTCCCGTCTCAGGCGACTGACTGTGTGGAGTTTGCACGTTCTCCCCGTGTCTGCGTGGGTTTCCTCCGGGTGCTCCGGTTTCCTCCCACAGTCCAAAGATGTGCAGGTCAGGTGAATTGGCCATGCTAAATTGCCCGTAGTGTTAGGTAAGGGGTAAATTTAGGGGTATGGGTGGGTTACGCTTCGGCGGGTCGGTGTGGACTTGTTGGACCGAAGGGCCTGTTTCCACACTGTAAAGTAATCTAATCTAATCTAACATGTTTTTGTTTAATGGCCTCACTAACCTGTAGAGCATCTTGTGGTGATTGGTGTCTTTGTACTCCCAGCTTCCTCTGTACCTCTATCCACATGGACTTGAGCTTCCAAGTAAGGTGAATTGCCTAATTCTTTGACCAAAATGTACAAGCTCAGATTTATCTGAGCTCAGCTTAATTCGCCAACCATTTGCTCCTTCTGCAAGTTTATGTCCTGTCATTTGTTGTCATCGGATTGATTATTTCCCACCAATTTAGTATCATCTGTAAATTTAGAAATTGTGTTTTTGATTCAAATATCCAAATCATTAATCTAACTTAGCACACCGGGACACACTCTGCTCCATTAACCCACGGTCAGATGGCCTTCAGCTTGTCCCTGCCAGCTCCCCACCCCACTCACAGCCCAACTCCCTTATACCATAGTTATGCACTTCAGCCATTATCAACTTAAACATTATCTAACAAATTGGTGCTAATGACAGATCAAGAGATAATTAATTACCAATAATTGATATTACATTTGGCATCCTCTTGGGTCTTATAATGGGATGTCAATCAATTTACTGCCACTTTTAACAAATTTGTAGTTTGTTACGGTGCCAGCTCTTTCCAGTTGTATGGAGAATTCCAGTTCAAGTTGCAATAATTAAAGCTTTATGGGATAATGCTTTGAAAACAAGTACATAATCAAAAGGGAGTATGAATCCCTGAACCCATTTAAGCTCAAATGTATTTTGGCAAAATTCACAGACATTGTCTTGGTAAATTATTTCTATTTATCATGGTCATTATGCATGTTGAATTTGAAAATAAATTGATTATAGCATGCCTTACTAATTGCTATATAAAATGACAGCTGTTTAAGAGAATAACAAGCCTGAAATTGACTCCATCTATCAGTTCCCCCAGCAATTAAGCTGAAAATAAGAAAACACTTACTTGCCAAGTTGCGATGCTGCATATGAAGAGATGCAATACCCTTTTAAGTGTTTCCAAACTAATTTTTGAGTGGGTATTTAGCGATTGTCCTCCCCATCACGTGACTGAAACAAGAGACCTATGAGCAGGAATAGAATTTTGCCTGTTCATTCTGCCTCTTTATGCATGTTGTTTTTGAACATTATAACAGCATTCATTACACATGTAACAACAAAAACCTAAATGTTGAGTAGACTATTTGCATCCTTGGTAATTGAGAACAGTGTTGGGGAATGATTTACAATGTCAGACAGCAATCTTTGGTAAGAATGGTTCTAGTATGCCTGCTAGTAGCAGCTAGTTATACTGAAGACTCTCACAATAATTGTTTATCTGAAAACTCAGAGTAAGCTATGATCAGGAAGAATATAATGAAAATGCTCGTTCTGACCAGAAAGAAGGAGAATCCAGAAAAAAAAAACTTCTTTTAGGTAGGGAAGTGTAAACATAGAATAGCCAGGATAAGTACTTGTTAATATTGAGTATCTATCCATGTTTTAAAAATTTATCCTGATTATATGATACAAAGTCTGGTGCAATGCTTCAAAGAATTAGTAAATTCTCATGTCCCTGCAATGCCATAACAAGAAGTGCACAACAAATAACAATGACTAAACCCGACATTAAACCAATTTCATGATAATAACCTGTATACAATATGTAACAACCATACGTTGCGTTGACCTGTGGAACCAATCTGAAGCCCATCTTACCTACACTATTCCATTATCATCCATATGTTTATCCAATGACCATTTAAAGGCCCTTGAAGTTGGTAAGTCTACTAATGTTGCAGGCAGGGCGTACCACTCCCTTACAACTCTCTGAATGAAGAACCTAACTCTGACATTTGTCCTATATCTATCACCCCTCTACTAGCCATCACCATCTGAGGAAAAAGGCTTTCACTGTCCACCCGACTTAACCCTCTGATAATCTTGTATGTTTCTATTGGTCACCTCTCAACCTTTTTCTCTCTAATGAAAAAGCCTCAAGTCCCTCCGCCTTTCCTCATAAGACCTTCCCTACATACCAGGCAACATCCTAGTAAATCTCCTCTGCACCCTTTTCAATGCTTCCACATCCTTCCTATAATGTTGTGACCAAAAATGTACGCAATACTCCAAGTGCAGCCACACCAGAGTTTTGTACAGCTGCAACATGACCTCATGGCTCCGAAACTCAATTCCTCTACCAATAAAAGCTAACACACCAAAACCTCCTTAATAACCCTATCAATCTGAGTAGCAACTTTCAGAGATCTACGTACATGGACACCGAAATCTCTCTGCTCATCAACTCTACTAAGAATCTTACCATTAGCCCAGTACTGTGCATTCCTGTGGCTCCTTCCAAAGTGAATCACCTCATATTTTGCCACATTAAAATCCATTGGCCACCTCTCAGCCCAGCTCTGCAGCTTATCTATGTCCCTCTAACCTGCAACATCTTCAGCACTGTCCACAACTCCACCAATCTCAGTGTCATCATCTGCAAATTTATTAACCCATCCTTCTACGCCCTCATCCAGGTTACTTATAAAAATGACAAACAGCAGTGGACCCAAAACAGATCCTTGCGGTACACCATTAGTAACTGAACTCCAGGATGAACATTTCCCTTCAAACACCACCTCCATCTTCTTACAGCTAACCAATTTCCGATCCAAACCACTAAATCACCCACAATCCCATGCCTCCATATTTTCTGGAGTTGCCTACCGCGGGGAACCATATCAAATACTTTACTGAAATCCATATACACCACATCAACCACATTACCCTCATCCACCTGTTTGGTCACCTCAAATGACTCAATAAAGTTTGTGAGGCACAACCTACCCTTCACAAAACCGTATTGACTATCCCTAATCAACCTATTCCTTTTCTAGATTATTATAAATCCTATCTCTCATAACCTTTGCCAACATTTTACCCACAACCGAAGTAAGGCTCACTGATCTATAATTACCAGAGTTGTCTCTAATCCCCTTCTTGAACAAGAGAAAAACATTTGCTATCCTCCAGTCTTCTGGCACTATTCCTGTAGACAATGACAATATAAAGATCAAAGCCAAAGACTTCAATCACTTCCCTAGCTTCCCAGAGAATCCTAGGATAAATCCTATCCAGCCCAGGGGATTTATCTATTTTCACACTTTCCAGAATTGTTGACACCTCCTCCTTGTGAACCTCAGTCCAGTCTAGTCTAGCAGCCTGCATCTCAGTATTCTCCTCAACAACACTATCTTTTTCCAGTGTGAATACTGACAAATAATATTCATTTTGCGCCTTTCCTATCTCTTTGTACTCCACATCCAACTTCCCTCTACTGTCCTTGATTGGTCCTAATCTTTCTCTCGTCATTCTTTTATTCCTGGATTAGAGTGCTGCTGGAAATTGCCCTCCACCTCCTCCAAGACTTCCGTTTCCCCGACCCCCAACGCCTCATCTTCACCATGGATATCCAATCCCTCTACACCTCCATTCGCCATGACCAGGGCCTCCAAGCCCTCCGTTTCCTCCTCTCCCCACATCCCCAACAATAACCTTCCACTGACACTCTTATTCGTTTGGCCGAACTGGTCCTCACCCTTAACAATTTCTCCTTCGAATCCTCCCACTTCCTCCAGACCAAAGGGGTAGCCATGGGCACCCGTATGGGTCCCAGCTATGTCTGTCTCTTTGTTGGCTATGTAGAACAGTCCATCTTCCGTAATTACACTGGCACCACTCCCCACCTCTTCCTCCACTACATTGATGACTGCATTGGCGCCACCTCGTGCTCCCGCGAGGAGGTTGAGCAATTCACCAACTTCACCAACACATTCCACCCTGACCTTAAATTTACCTGGACCATCTCCATCTCCATTAATGACGACCGACTTGACACTGACATATTTTACAAACCCACCGACTCCCACAGCTACCTGGATTACACCTCTTCCCACCCTACCTCTTGCAAAAATGCCATCCCGTATCCCCAATTCCTCCGCCTCCGCCGTATCTGCACCCAGGAGGAGCGGTTCCACCATAGAACACACCAGATGGCCTCCTTCTTCAGAGACCGCAATTTCCCTTCCCACGTGGTTAAAGATGCCCTCCAACGCATCACGTTCACATCCCGCACCTCCGCCCTCAGACCCAACCCCTCCAACCGCAACAAGGACAGAACGCCCCTGGTGCCCACCTTCCACCCTACCAACCTTCGCATAAACCAAATCATCCGCCGACATTTCCGCCACATCCAAACAGACCCCACCACCAGGGATATATTTCCCTCCCCACCCCTCCCCGCCTTCCGCAAAGACCGTTCCCTCCGTGACTACCTGGACAGGTCCACGCCCCCCTACGACCCACCCTCCCATCCTGGCACTTTCCCCTGCCACCGCAGGAACTGTAAAACCTGCGCCCACACCTCCTCCCTCACCTCCATCCAAGGCCCCAAAGGAGCTTTCCACATCCATCAAAGTTTTACCTGCAAATCCACTAATATCATTTATTGTATCCGTTGCTCCCGATGCAGTCTCCTCTACATTGGGGAAACTGGACGCCTCCTAGCAGAGCGCTTTAGGGAACACCTCCGAGACACCCGCACCAATCAACCAAACAGCCCCGTGGCTCAACATTTCGACTCCCCCTCCCACTCTGCCAAGGACATGGAGGTCCTGGGCCTCCTCCACCGCCGCTCCCTCACCACCAGACGCCTGGAGGAAGAACGCCTCATCTTCCGCCTCAGAACACTTCAACCCCAGGGCATCAATGTGGATTTCAACAGCTTCCTCATTTCCCCTTCCCCCACCTCACCTGAAACGTCGATTTTCCTGCTCCTCGGATGCTGCCTGAACTGCTTTGCTTTTCCAGCACCACTCTAATCCAGAATCTGGTTTCCAGCATCTGCAGTCAATGTTTTTACCTATTCTTTTATTCCTGATATACCTATAGAATGTTTTTGGGTTTGCCTTGATCCTATCTGCCAACGACTTCTCATGTCCCCTCCTGGCTCCTCTTAGTTCTCTCTTTTGGTCCTTCCTGGCTAACTTGTAACTCTCAACTGCCCTAACTGAGCTTTCACAACTCATCTTGATGTAAGTCTCCTTCTTCCTCTTGACAAGAGAATCAATTTCTTTAGCTCCCTCACTCAACCACTTCCTCCCTGCCTGACAGGTACATATTTATCAAGGACCCGCAATAGCTGTTCCTTGAACAAGCTCCACATTTCAAGTGTGCCCAACCCCCTGCGGTTTCCTTTCCCATCCTATGCATCCGAAATCTTACCTAATCACATCATAATTGCCTTTCCCCCATCAATAACTCTTGTCCTGTGGTATATACCTATCTCTTTCCATCCTAAAGTAAACATAACCAAATTGTGGTCACTATCACCAAAGTGCTCACCTACCTCCAAATCTAACACCTGGCCGGGTTCATTACCAAGTACCAAATCCAATGTGGCCTCCTCTCTTATTGGCCTTTCTACATAGTGTGTCAGGAAACCCTCCTGCGCACATTGGACAAAACTGATCCATCTAAAGTACTCAAACTATATCATTGCCAGTCAATATTTGGAAAGTTAAAGGCCCCCATAACAACTACTCTGTTACTTTCGCTTCTATGCAGAATCATCTTTGCAATCCTTTTCTCTACATCTCTGGAACTGTTTTGAGGCCTATAGAAAAAGCCCAACAGGGTTACCTGTCCTTTACTGTTTCTAACCTCAGCTCATGCTATCTCAGTAATGAGTCCTCATCAAATGTTCTTTCTGCCACTGTAGTACTGCCCTTGACTAACAAAGCCACACCTCCCCCTCTTTTACCATCTTCTCTGTTCTTCCTGAAACATCTAAGTCCCAGAACCATCAACAACCATTCCTGTCCCTGCTCTATCCATATTTCCGAATTGGCCACATCATCAAAGTCCCAGGTACCAACCCATGCTGCAAGTTCACCCACCTTATTCCGGATGCTCCTGGTGTTGAAGTAGACACACTTCAAACCACCTTCCTGCTGCCGGTTCACTCTTACAACCTTGAAACCTTATTTCTGACCTCACTACTCTCAATCTCCTGTAAACTGGAGCTACGATGTAGGTTCCCATCCCCCTACTAAATTAGTTTAAACCCTCCTGAAGAGCATTAGCAAATTTCCCCCCCCAGGATATTGGTACCCCTCTGGTTCAGGTTTGGACCATCCCGTTTGTAGATGTTCCACCTACCCCAGAATGAGCCCCAATTATCCAGGTATCCGAATCCCTCCCTCCTGCACCCTCCCTCCTCCCTGTAGCCACATGTTCAGCTCCACTCTCTCCCCGTTCCTCGCTTCACAAGCACATGGCGCAGGCAACAAACCAGAGATAACAGCTCTGTCTGTTCTAGCTCCAAGCTTCCACCCTGGCTCCCTGAGTTTCTGCCTTACATCCCCATCCCTTTGTTGTTGGTGCCTACGTGGATCACGACTTGGGACTGCTCCTTCTCCCCCTTAAGGATCCCGAAAACACAAACCCTGGCAACCTGGGAGGCAACACACCGACTGTGAGTCTCTCTCATTCCCACAAAACCTCCTGTCTGTCCCCCTAACTACAGCGTCCCAATGACTAATGCCCTGCTCATCTCCCGCTTCCCCTCTGAGCAACAGGGACAGACTCTGTGCCAGAGACCTGTACCCCATTGTTTACCCCTGATACGCGCCCCCACCCAGCAGTATCCAAAACAGTATAGTTGTTGTTGAGGGGAATGGCCACAGGAGTTCCCTGCACTACCTGCGGTTTCCCTTTCTGTCCCCTGACAGTAACCCATTTACCCTTTTCCTGTATCTGAGGTGTGACTACCTCCCTGTAACTCCTCTCTATTACCCCCCTCAGCCACCTGAATGATCCGAAGTTCATCCAGCCCCAACTTCAGTTCCCTCACACGGTTTCCAAGGATCTGGAGTGGGGTACACTTCCTGCAAGTAAAGTCAGTGGGGACCCTTACCTCCCACATTCTACAGGGGGAACATTCAACTGCCCTAACATCCATTCCCAATGTCCTGAATTCCCAAATAAACTATTGGGGAAAAAAAGACTAGTAACGTTACCAATCCAGCACACAGAACCTTTTGTTTTGATTAGAGGAGGGGGGTAGATGGGAGAGCCCCCCCCCCCAGAGTAAATTTACACATCCGTACAACTTAAATATTTATTTACAAATTGATCAACAACAAATACCATTTATATTTTAATTCATTCATGGGCTGTGGGCATCACTGAGAAGGCCAGTATTTATTGCTGTGGAAATGGCCCACCAAGTCCTGAGCGCATTACCAGGCCGTTACAAAGGACGGTCAAGAGTCCCCACTTTGTTGAGAGGCGGGAGTGCAGTTTAAGGCCAGTCCCAGTAAAACTTTCCTTCGGTACTAGAATTACCGTGATGGGTTTTTACGATAATCCAGAGCAGTTCCCAAACCAGCAGGTGAACATTACTGCTTCCAGATCTCAATTCCAGATTTTAAAAGATCAATCCAATTTCAAATCCCCAGCTGCTGTGGTGGGATTTGAACCACTGTCTTTGAATCACAAACAGCATAATCATTATATTCTTATCAACCTAATGTGATATAAAATGAGAAAACTGAACTCAATTCTTCACTTTTTAAAATTCTACTCTTCATACAAAAAACATTATCAGAACTACAAATGAGCTGACTTCCATAGATTATCCGGTCTTTTTAATTTGCTGTCAGTGGGATCTTGCTGTGCACATATTGGCTGTTGCGTTTCCTACATTTCCACAGTGACTGCACACCAAAAGGACTAAACTGGCTATAAAGCACGTTGGGATATCTTAGATTATGGACGATGTGATAGAAATGGGGTTGGGAAGACAGATGACTTCGCTACAAGACTTGCAGAGAAAGCACCTTGCCCAGGACTATTGGAAAAGACTTACGTTTTATTATTCAGGACTCTATTAATAAACACGTAGAGTAGCGCAGTAAGGAAGTAATGCTAAATCTTTGTAAAGTTTAGACTCAGAATTATGTTCAACTCTGAGCACGAGAAAGAATGTCAAGATGTTGGAAAGGTGCAGAGGAGGTTCATTGGAACGGTGCCAGAGATGAGGGGTTCATTTACATGGAGAGACTGAAGAAGCTGTGATTGTTCTCCCTGGAGCAAAGAAAGTTCAGAGGAGATTTAATAGAGGTGCTCAAAACCCATGAAGGATATTAGTGAACAAATGTGGAACAACAGTTAGCAATAGCACAAGATAACTAGACACGGATTCTAAACTGATTGCTTACAAAAAACACCAAAAGCCGCACCATGGGGAATTTATTTTGTGATCTGGAATGTGTTGCCTGCAAGATGGTTGAATAATAACTTTAAAACTGATTGTATAAAGCTTGCAGGAAAGCATTTGCAAGCTTGTTATGATAACACAGGGGATAGTGGGACCAATAGAAACTGTCAGAGTTGGGTTACAAATATGATGGGCCAAATAACTTTACTGTGGGTCCTATGATTCTTACTGAGCAAGAAGTTGGAGTCAGGGTTTCACTGTCAAGTCTCCTGATCCCTGGAAAATCTGTGCAGCTGCAGTGAAATTCAAATCAATTGCGCAATTATAAATATATTAATGACCAGTCCTGTCTCTTCAGGAGGAGTACTCCAATTCATCAACATAAACTGTTATCGGTCAGTCGCTCGTGAATTCGGGCCACTTTCCAACCATTTCATTTTTCACACACAAACATACACTGTTTGTCTCTCACACACGCACAGTCATACTCTCTCTCACATACACACACATGCACTCACACACACACACGCACTCTCACACACATACACAACTCTCATACTCACAGACACACATTTACACTCTCTCACACACATTCACTCCCACACTCACTCACTCACTCTCACTCTCTGTCTCACACATGCATGCACTCACACACACACATACACATTCTCGCACTAACACACTCTGTCTCACACATGCACGCACTCACTCACTCTCAACCATATACATTCTCACACTCATACTGTCTCTCACATGCACACATACTCTCTCTCACACTCAGTCTCATTCTCTGTCTCACACATGCACGCACTCACTCTCACACACACATACACACTCTCACACTCATACTCTTTCTCACTCACACACGCACACACACATTCTCTCTCTTTCACTCACTCACTCACACAGTCTGACTCTCACTTGCGTACATCATAGTGAGGTTAATATTGAAGCCATTATTTCATAGTTGAGTGGTCAATCTGTGGAACTGGTTCCCAAGGGCGATCATAAAAATAGTTACAATTAATTCATTCAAGTATAAAATTTCAGAAAACCACATAGTTAGGTACAGTGAATGAATAATTCCTGCCATGATCAAGAGGGAGAATAGCTTGCTTAGGAAGAATAGGTGATTGTTAGCCAGCAATGTGTATTCCTCGCCTCATGTTAGGCTCTGTTACAAAATATTTGGAAGTTGATTGCTGTAACTAATCAACAATTCCCATATGAAAACCTAAAGAACTACAGATGCTGTGCATCAGAAACAAAAACAGAAATTGTTCTGAATTCTAGTTTGTTCTGAGGAAGGGTCACCAGACTTGAAATGCAAACTTTGGTTTCTGCCAGACCTTCTGAGCTATTCCAGCAACTTCTGTTTTTGTTAACAACCCCCATATCATTGTTTTATGTGACCGCCAGGCGGGTGGAAGGTGAATGAGATTGACCTTGGCTTGTTTTAGTCTAGAAATTCCTACTTTCCTGTGCACTCTAGATGAAGTCAGCTAACTCAGCCTGTGGCGACAGCCTGGAAGTAATTAAAGTGACAGGCATTCCTCAGATTATGTATCTTAACTCCCTGTTGGTGCGTGGGGGTGAAAGGTAATCTCTGCTGCTCTCGCATCCAAAAGGTGCTTTTACGTTAGCACTGGAACACCTCAGGAATGATGAGGACCCACAACTTTGGGATGTCACTCTCTCCTTTCTCCTTGACATTTTAACTTTTGTGTTCTTTTTATTTACTTTTGAAGGTCACAATACAAACAGTAGAGTTTGTCAACACCGTAAACAATTTCGGAGACTTGTTGTCTATTCAACTCAACTGGACCATGGTCTGTTCAATAGTGGAATAGAGAGGGATGCGATAACAGGAAAGAACAGGCTCAGTGTCTGAAGAATGCTATTCATTGATTTTAAAACATTATTTATTGGTAAAGGATGGGAATATGAAGTGGGTCTTGATTTTGATTTGATTTGGTTTATTATTGTCCCATGTAGTGGAATACAGTGAAACATTCTGTTTTGTGTGCAAACCAGACAAAATCATACCTTCCATAAGTCCATCGGGGTAATAGAACAGAATGCAGAATATAGTGTCACAGCTACAGAGAAGGTGCAGAGAAAGATCAACTCTAATATGTGAGAGGTCCGTTCATAAGTCTGATAGTTGCAGGGAGTCATGATGAATTTAAATGAGTCTTTTGATCAGGTCACACATGGAAGGCTGGTCAGAAAATTTAAAGGTCATCGAATCCAAGTGATGAGTTGGATCTAAAATTGATTAAATGGCAGGAAACTGAAAGAAATATTTGATGGCTGTTTTAGTGACCAGCAGCCTGTTTCCATTGGAGTTCTGCCAGGTCTGGATCCGCTGTGTTTTTTGTGCCGTTTATGAGGTAGGATTCAGATGTTTGCAAATGATACTTAAATATACCATGTGACAGATAGTAACTGTGGGAAAATATCAATGAGCAATCAGATTGGCAGAGAAGTGCCATATAGAGTTAAATCTGAAGAGTGAGAGGGAGGCCCAACAAGGTGAGAGAATAGAGGATGCTGTAAATTATAGAGGAACAGAGGCAACTTTGAGTGTGTGCCCACAGATCCTTGACTATAGTATGACAGGAAAGTAAATTGTTTAAGAAGGCAAACAATATGCATAGAATATGAGAAGTAACAGTACAAAACACTAAGCCACAGCTAAAGTACTGATTACTAGAAGTCTGGTCACCATATTACAACATGGGCATGGTATAGAGTAGATCTATAGTGATATTGCTGAAAAAGTTCAGCTCTGAGAAAAGTATGGGATGTTTTCTATGGAACACACAGGCTAGGGAAAGATTTAATTGAAGTGTATAAAATTGTGAGGGCCTAGAATGGATGGGTAAGAGATTCTGCTAGCAAGGAAGTTAATAACCAGGGGGCATGGTTTTACAGAAATTGAAAGTAGGAATCAGAGGGAAGTTGAGGAATGTTTTCCCACACAAAGATTTGTGGGATCTCACAGCCTGAAAGTGGTAGAGACACAAACTCTTATCACATTTAAGAATCCTGAGGTACGTATTTGAAGTTTTGTAACCTACCAGGCTTTGGTAGGAGAGCGAGAAAGTGGGATTAAACCCGATAGAATGGCACTGTCATGGTGGGCTGACTGACCCTTGTGTAGTACATGCTGGAAATAGTCACCTGTGAAAGACAACAGAGAGTTGATTTTATGCCTAATTTGTAATTCTGAAGGGATCTTAAGTGAGTTAAATCTCACCGACCACACCTACGTTAACTGGGTGCAGGTCGTTCTCGCTGATGAATTGTCTACATGAGTTTGCAGGGTACCATGGGATGCAATATGCTATGTTCAGATCCTCAGAAAAACCTGTCACCCTGTAAAACCAACAGCCCTATCTCACTGTCCCTCTGCTTCCTTGCTAACATTGTTGAATTCACTCAGAATTGGTTTCCCCCTTACCAGGAAACGTGATACACAAACTCCTGCTGATCTTTTCCTGTTCTATCCTAGTTGGCCTGCAGGAGGTCTTCAACTATATAAAGGTCCAAAAGATTAGACAAGGAACTTGAATTCTCCAGAAACTTTCCTCTCCGACAGAGCGGCGCTCCCTCAGCGCTGACCCTCCGACTGTGCTGCGCTCCCTCAGCGCTGGCCCTCCGACAGTGCGGCACTTCCTCAGCGCTGACCCTCCAACAGTGCGGCACTCCCTCAGCACTGACCCTCCGACAGTGTGGCACTCCCTCAGTACTGACCCTGCGACAGTGCGGCGCTCCCTCAGTACTGACCCTCCGACATTGTGGCACTCCCTCAGCACTGACCCTCCGACAGTGCGGCACTCCCTCAGCGCTGACCCTCCGACAGTGCGGCAGTCCCTCAGCACTGACCCTCCGACAGTGCGGCACTCCCTCAGTACTGACCCTGCGACAGTGCGGAGCTCCCTCAGTACTGACCCTCCGACAGTGCGGCACTCCCTCAGTACTAAACCTCAGACAATGCGGCACTCCCTCAGCACTGACCCTCCGACAGTGTGGCACTCCCTCAGCACTGACCCTCTGACAGTGCGGCACTCCCTCAGCGCTGACCCTCCGACAGTGCGGCACACCCTCAGCAGTGATCCTCCATCAGTGCAGCATTCCCTCAGTACTGACCCTCCAACAGTGTGGTGCTCCGTCAGCACTGACCCTCCGACAGTGCAGCACTCCCTCATTACTGACCCTCCGACAGTGCGGCACTCCCTCAGCGCTGACCCTCCGACAGTGCGGCGCTCCCTCAGCGCTGACCCTCCGACAGTGCGGCACACCCTCAGTACTGACCCTCCGACAGTGTGGCACTCCCTCAGTACTGACCCTGCGACAGTGCGGCGCTCCCTCAGTACTGACCCTCCGACAGTGCGGCACTCCGTCAGTACTAAACCTCAGACAATGCGGCACTCCCTCAGCACTGACCCTCCGACAGTGTGGCACTCCCTCAGCACTGACCCTCTGACAGTGCGGCACTCCCTCCGCGCTGACCCTCCAACAGTGTGGTGCTCCGTCAGCACTGACCCTCCGACAGTGCAGCTCTCCCTCATTACTGACCCTCCAACAGTGCGGCACTCCCTCAGTACTGACCCTCCAACAGTGCAGCACTCCCTCAGCGCTGACCCTCCAACAGTGTGGTGCTCCGTCAGCACTGACCCTCCAACAGTGCGTCACACCCTCAGTACTGGCCCTGCAACAGTGCGGCACTCCCTCAGTACTGACCCTGCGACAGTGCGGCATTCCCTCAGCACTGATCCTCCGACAGTGCAGCACTTCCTCAGCACTGACCTTCCAACAGTGCGGCACT
>NC_057740.1:42237912-42258067 GCF_004010195.1 Chiloscyllium plagiosum
CCCTCAGTACTGACCCTGCGACAGTGCGGCGCTCCCTCAGTACTGACCCTCCGACAGTGCGGCACTCCCTCAGTACTAAACCTCAGACAATGCGGCACTCCCTCAGCACTGACCCTCCGACAGTGCAGCACTCTCTCAGCGCTGACCCTCCGTCAGTGCAGCACTCTCTCAGCGCTGACCCTCCGACAGTGTAGTGCTCCCTCAGCACTGACCCTCCAACAGTGCGGCGCTCCCTCAGCAGTGACCCTCCGACAATGCGGCACTCCCTCAGTACTGACCCTTCGACAGTGCGGTGCTCCCGCAGCACTGACCCTCCGACAGTGCAGCACTCTCTCAGCACTGACCCTCCGACAGTGCAGCACTTCCTCAGCACTGTCCCTCCAACAGTGCGGCACTCCCTCAGCACTGACCCTCAGACAGTGCGGCACTCCCTCAGCACTGACCCTCCGACAGTGCGGCACTCCCTCAGCACTGACCCTCCGACTGTGCGGCACTCCCTCAGCATTGACCCTCCGACAGTGCGGCACTGCCTCAGCACTGACCTTCCAACAGTGCGGCACTCCCTCAGCACTGACCCTTCGACAGTGCGGCACTGCCTCAGCAGTGATCCTCCAACAGTGCAGCATTCCCTCAGTACTGACCCTCCGACAGTGCAGCACTCCCTCAGCACTGACCCTCCGGCACTGCGGCGCTCCCTCAGCACTGACCCTCCGACATCACGGCACTCCCCCAGTACTGATCCTCTGACAGTGTGGCGCTCCCTCTGCACTGACCCTCTGATATTGTAGCACCCCTTCAGTCCTGACCCTCCAACAGTGCGGCACTCCCTTAGGACTGACTTTCTATCAGTGCAGTGTCCATTCAGAACTGAACTGCAGTGTCAGTCTAAGATTATGTGCTAAAATCAGAAATGGTGCTTCAACCTGCAATTTTCAAACTCAGAGAGACACTACTATCACTGAGATAAGTAGCACAGAAACTCAATACAGATGTCATGAAAAATCTGAGAGAAGAACAAAAGATGTTGGAAATGTGCAAAAGGTTATGGTTGAAATGGAAGTTTACAGCTAAAATACAACTGTAATAAGTTGAGAGAGTGCAACTCCCCTCTGTGGAGTTTAACCTTTTCAACTGGCTTTGGAGATAGATAACCTTTCCCCTCATGTGTATGCAAAGCCTACTTGTCTTTACAATTTCAAATACTTGAGTATATTACAGAGCATCTTTGATGTTGTCCCAACTTGGGAGAATGCGAAAAATGGCAATAAGAATAACAGTTCAATGTGTAGAGCGTTGTTGGTAATCCCAGTGTCCAGATGCTGTGCTGTTCAACTGGAAAATGTGTTTTGAAATAGAGAGAGAATCCGAGGTGTAAACTCCACTCAGTTCAAAGCTGAGTCCTGTCAATGGAGATGAAGCTAAATAGAGACTGGGATGTCTCACTGTAGTTGGGAATAGATAGACAATCACATACAGAAATCTGGTGTTATCATTTAATACGGTCTGAAGGGATGCCTGAGAATTAATGGAATTAAGACACTGGTGATGGACATACTAATTAAGGGTTATGAGCAAATTTAATTCAAGATTAATTGGGTGTGAGTTGGTTTTATAAAAACAGGGAGTTAGTAATCAGTGTAGTATAAGTTTGTGACTGTGTTCAAGTGTAATGAAGCTCTCACTACAATTATGGGCTCAGACTCTTTAAAACATTTACCTTCTGGTGTATAACATCAGCCTGACTCTATTGGTCACTGACGACTATATAAAGTTACTAAAAATGAAGGATTACATACAAAAATAAAAATAACAACAAAAGATGGGGCAGATTTGGGTGCCACCAATAATAATAGCATAGTTGGCAACACTGACCAACTATGAACCAAGGCTAAAATTGACAGCAACTTCTGGCATATGCACATGTGCATTTAAGTGTGGACATTCAAAAGATATTCACTGTTACCTGACTCCTTCACTGGAAACTGCATAGAAATCAATATCATTGCATCACAGTACAAAGTTAAAAATCTCACAACACCAGGTTATAGTCCAATAGGTTTATGTGGAAGCACACTAGCTTTCAGAGTGCTGCTCTTTCATCCTTCACAACCACCTGATGAAGGAGCAATGCTCCAAAAGTTAGTGCTTCCAAATAAACCTGTTGGACTATAACCTGGTGCTGTGTTATTTTTGACTTTGTCCACCCCAGTCCAACACCGGCACCTCCACATCATCACAGTACCGAACTTTTAAAATCTGTAACACTGATAAAAAGAGACATGAAGTCATAGCTTTTCATTTCACACACTTCAGGACTGACACATAAGACATTAAATTTTATAAGGGCACACCAATTTATACAGCATGAGAGAAGAGTGCTGATTGATTAACTACAGTTGGTAGGGAGATGCAGTAGGAACTGGCAACTGCTTTGGGCGACTGTCTATGTGGAGTTTGCAAGTTCTCCCTGCGTCTGCATAGATGTGCTCTGGGTTCCTCCCACAGTCCAAGGATGTGCAGGTTAGGGTGGATTGCCATGCTAAGTTGACCATAATGTCCAGGGATGTACAGGCTTGATGGGAAATGCAGGGATACTGGAATCGGGTAGTGGGATGGGTCTGTTCAGAGGGTTGATGTGGATTTGATGGACCAAATGGCCAGCTTCCACACTGTTGGGATTCTATAATTCTAAGAAACTGTCAATCTTAACTTATTAAACTCAAAGTAGTAAGGAATACTCTGATTGGTCAGGATTTGGCATGGGGTGTGCATCAGGGACTGGCAATCTCCAGAATACTTTCTCAATGAAGAAGGCAGAATACAGTATATACAAACTCCTTTTGCTTACTTACTATCGGGTCGTGTGTGTGTATCTATGTAGCTTCTATTGCATGCAGATAAAACACACTATGAGCCTAACTGATATCTTAAATTGGTTTCTAGTGTAATTCTTAAGTCTGGATGTTTGTAAATGTTATCCAATGGGTGGCACGGTGGCTCAGTGGTTAGCATTGCTGCCTCACAGCGCCAGAGACCCAAGTTCAATTCCAGCCTTGGGCAACTGTCTGTGCGGAGTTTGCACATTCTCCCTGTGTCTGCGTGGGTTTCCTCCCACAATCCAAAGATGTGCAGGTCTGGTGAATTGGCCATGCTAAATTGCCCATAGTGTTAGGTGAAGGGGTAAATGTAGCGGAATGAGTCTGGGTGGGTTACTCTTTGGAGGGTCGGTGTGGTCTTGTTGGGCCGAAGGGCCTGTTTCCACACTGTAGGGGATCTAATTCATTCTTCAAAATTACATATAGTGCTGGACCTTATATTCTACGATTTTTAAACATGGTTAGTCAATCATGTTTGGTAGACTGCCAATTGCACACAGTCAAAGGAACATACTGTTTGATATGGTTGGTCTGTCATTGAGAAGTGTGGTCTACATTACAGTAGCACTGAAATTCAGAAGCCACATTTGTTCACAGCAGGTCAGACAGCATCCATGCAGCAAGCTACCGTTTCAAGTCTAAGTGACTCTTCTTCACTGCAGCTCTGATGAAGAATCATCTCGACTCGAAACATTACCTTGCTCTCTCTCCATGGATACTGCCTGACCTGCTGTGATCTCCAGCATTTGTTTTCATTGCAGATTCCAGCATCTGCAATAATTTGTTCTTAAACATTTGCATGGTAGACAAAATAGTTTCATGGCAACAACGTGGAGAAAACCACATGACTGTTTACTGCAAAGTAGCAGCACGAGTCAGCTGGCAACTCCTGATTGTGTAACATACTATGAGTGATGATTCGACCAGGGCATCCATTATTGGGCAGGATAGTTTTGATATGCCCTACCTTGCTGGCACATTTTTCAACCAACACAGTGTGGAAAGGAAGGTTGTTTGATTGCTGCATTACAGTCGAAATACAAAATGGTGTTTATTAAGGTGTGTAAAGGAATTATTGAATGCAGATGTGAACATGTCACCCATTTCATAATTGCGGTGCAATTCTAAAACTGTGTCCCTAAATTTACATTCTTCAAGCGTAAGGATAAATCCTTTGATCTAGCTGTGAGGTGCACTTGAAGAGAGTGTGATTTGGAAACTGAGGTGTATTATAACAAAGAACAGAGAAAATTGTATCCCCCTGCTCTCTGCCCGTTCATGTATCTGTCCAGATACATCTTAAAATGACGCGTCTACCACCTCCGCTGGCAACGCATTCTAGGCACCCACCATCCTCTGCGTGAAAATCTCTCCACGCAGATGTCCCTTAAACCTTTCCCTTCTCACCTTGAACTCATGACCCCAAGTAATTGAGACCCCACTCTGGGGAAAAAAGCTTCTTGGTATCCAACCTGTCTGTACCTCTCATGATTTTGGAGACCTCAGTTACGTCCTCTCCCCCTCCCCGCCCCAACCTCCGTCTTTCTAATGAAAATAATCCTAATCTATTCAACCCCTCTTCATAGCTAGTACCCTCTATAGCAACATCCTGGTGAACCTCCCCTGCACCCTCTCCAAAGCATCCACATCCTTCTGGTAATATGGTGACCAGAACTGTACTCAGAATTCCAAATGTGGCCGAACCAAAGTGCTATAACATGACCTGCCAACTCTTGTTCTCAATACCCCATCTGATGAAGGAAAGCACGCCGTATGCCTTCTTGACCACTTTATCAACCTGCGTTGTCACCTTCAGGGTACAATACACTGAACACCCACATCTCTTTCTACATCAATTATCCCCAGGGCATTTCCATTTACTGTATAGTTTACTCTTGAATTGAATCTTCCAAAATGAATCACCTCACATTTGCCCGGATTGAACTCCATCTGCCATTTCTCTGCCAAACTCTCCAATCTATCTATATTCTGCTGCATTTTCTGATAGTTCCCATCGCTATCTGGTACTCCACCAACCTTCGTGTTATCTGCAAACTTGCTAATCAGACCACCTATACCTTCCTCCTGTTGATTTCCCCTCCCTTCCTGGGAGGAGCTTAAGTTTGAAGAAAGATGCAGTAAAATTGTAAACATTGAATGTGCTTTGAAACGTGTCATTCTTATCTGGTTTGTGCCTAAAGGTAGAACTTTCTCTTTTGAAGTTAAAGAATGGTGTCAAGTGTGTTTGATTTTATTTTTGTTCATTAACTGGGTGTTATTGGCTAGGCCAAAATTTTCTGTCCATCCCTATTTACACAGGAGGCAGTTAAGAGGCAACCACATTGCTGTAGGACTGGAGTCACACATAGGCCAGACCAGGTGAGGATCGCAATTTTCTTCCCTAAAGGACATTAGTGAATCAGATGGGATTTTCCTGACAATCAACAGTGGATTCCTGGTCATCATCAGACTCTTCAAATTCCACCATTTGTCATAATGGGATTCAAACCGAGATCAAACCATGTCCAGCAATAATAACACTAAGCCATTGCCTCCTCCAATCATATCCACCAATGCTCAGGTCACATTATCTCACTGGACCATGTATTTCTCAGCTCATTATCTATGCCAATGATACGTTGGGTAAGTTACTCAGTAATTTGCATGTATAAAAAGCTGGAGGTTTTAGCCAGTGGAGAAACCTTCCAGACCCGAAAGGTTTCGTACCATAGCGGCCAACTGGACTTCACTTCAGGATCGATTCCTCAGCCTGTGGTACGCTGCAGTGGAAGCCACAAATCCTCTGTTAGCTCCCCACTTTCAGGAGTTGCAGACATTGATGGACTGTGTCACAAGACAGGACATTTAAATCCGGGTGAAGAAATTCAAAAGACCATTGCATCACTATCCAGCTTGACTGCAGATAGCAACACAGGGCAGTGCTCAATTGGATCCCAAATAAAAAGACAGCAAACAGTCAAAGAGAAAGGTCAATGGTCTCTTATGCTGTGAAAGGGTAAGTGGCACCTTCATCTTCCTTTGCCAACTCTCACACACAGGGCATTTGGTCTAAGCCTGCCATTGCAAATGCACCTCACAAAGCTTCATTACCTGCGTCACATGCTCCCCCAGGATTGGCACCCACCTCATCCTCTCAACCTACTAACCTCAACCCTCCCTACCCTCTGCATTTATGACTCACTCACTGGGGAGGTCTCACCATGGTGAGGCAAGCTTACAAACTGCTGCTGGACCCATTCCCATTGCACTCAATCCCTCTCTTTATATCATTGCAGGAATATCTAGCCTGTAACTGAGGAGAGAGAGTCAAGAGTGGCAAATATCAAATTCTTCATCCCTTCTGAGAAGATCATCAAGCTGACTGGAGAAGACCAAAACATACTTGTGGTGACACAGAGACTTGAATGAGCCAATAATGCAGTCAGATTGAAGGAAGGTCGTGTTGACAAATTTGATCGAATTCGAAGGGGTAACCAGGAGTGAGAAGAGGTAATGCATTTGATGTGGTCTACATTGAATGTAGTGAGGCTTTTGGTAAGCTCCATTGTAGCAGACTGGTCAAGAAAGTAAGTGCCCATGAGATTCCAGGCAAAGTGACACAATGATCCAAAATTAGAGGCAGGAAGCAGAGGGTGGATAGAGAGTAGTTTCTGTGATTGAAAGTCTGTTTCCACTGCAGTTCTGCAGAGCTTGGTGTTGGTCCCCATGCTGTTTGTGCCATGCATTAATGATTTGGACTTAAATATACAGGGTATTATCAAGATTTCTCTTCTAGTAATGTGGATGCAATTGCTTATGCCCTGGACCTGGGAGAAGCCAGTAATAACTGAGAATCTTAAAGCTTTAGCTGCTTGACTGGCTCTGGCGGGGGGTAGCGATTTGAAAACGTGGCTCTGCTGAATAGACCATTAGTAGCATTTCTAGATGTATGCACAGTAAAATACTGAAATAACACACAGGTCCCTATATTCTCCCTGGAATGATGTAGAGATGCTAGTGTTGGATTGGGGTGAACAAAGTTAAAAATCATACACACCAAGTTATTGTCCAAGAGGCTTATTTGGAAGTACAAGATTTTGGAGTGCTGATCCTTCATCAGGTAGGTAGGCCGTCTGTTGGACTGTAACCTGGTGTTGTGTGATTTTTTTACTTTCTCCCTGAAATGACTTACTTCTGAAAAAATTAAGGGCAATCCAATGCAATTGAGGGGAACCCAATCCTTGTCACTGCAAGACATTACCCAGCAGCTGCCATAGGTGTGACACAGGAATTGGATATCTTTTGTATCTTCTGAGTTGGGTGCCAGTCATTTGTAGACAGCTGTCCTGAAGTCTAAGATCTAGTTCCAGTCAGAGTTCTTTGAGCTGATGCCTTTTATGTTGGCATGGCCGAAGGTTTTGTCTCTGCTGTCTTCTGCACCAGTTTAGTTGTGGTAGTGTCACCACAAGAATCACCATATTGATCTCTGTCATTCAGTCTCCAATGGCAGAGCATGTGTGAGAGTATTAAGAGATAGTCCAGTGTCACTAAAGGGATGCTGGAGTCTTGATGTCATAGAGTCGTACAGCATGGAAATAGACCCTTGGGTCCAACTAATTCCTGAAGAAGGGCTGATGCCCGAAACATCGATTCTCCTGTTCCTTGGATGCTGCCTGACCTGCTGCGCTGTTCCAGCAACACATTTTCAGCTCCAACTAATCCATGCCAACCATATTCCCAAATCAAACTAGTCCCATTTGGCTGTGTTTGCCCTAATCCCTCCAAACCTTTCATATTCATGTACTTATCCAAATGTCTTTCAAATGTTGTACCTGTACCTGCATCCACACTTCCTCTGGAAGTTCATTCCGCATATGAACCACTCTTCATATAAAATAAAGATGTCTCTCATGTCCTTTAAAATCTTTCTCCTCTCACTGTAAAAATATGCCTGTTAGTTTTGAACTCCTCCTCCCCAGGAAAAAGACCTTTGCTATTCACGTTATCTATACCCCTCATGTTTTATGATCCTCTATAAGGTCACCCCTCAACCTCCTATGGTTTAGTCAAAAAAGCCCCACTCAATCCAGCCTACCTTTATAACTGAAATTTTTCATTCCATGCATATCCTGGTGAATTTTTCTGAACCAGCTCCAATTCAAAACTATTCTTCCTATAGCAGGGTGACCAAAACAGTACTCAGTACTCGAGAAGACTTTCCCATGAAGCTCCAGGTTATGTCCTCAAAGACGATATTGTTGTGTAAACACAAGAAACTGGATATAATATGCTTGTATTAATTAAGCATCAGAGCTTATGTACAGAGGAGAGGTTCTTGCCATCGACCTTACACGACACAGGAAGCACTTACATCTGCAAGATTTCCTTCTTCTCACAATAACCTGACCTATGTTTATTAATTATCTGTACCCCATGTAAGATGACCCAATATAGTATCTACATTTCGATGAGACCTCCCCTCCAAACAACACTATTCCCCTTAACCCCTCAGGACCCCTGTGCTCACCTTATTCCTTTGAGACTTGTTGCCCTCAGAGATTGCAAAGTGGCAATCAGGGTGGAATGTCCCCTTAATCATTCCTTCATGAGCACAGGTCACAATTGGATGGTGTGAGGAATGTTGAGGTTCTGTGAATTGAAGGCAGATATGAATCCTAGGATAATAATGGCCTCTTGGTCACTGCAGTAGTTCCTTAAAAAGCCTTGAATTCCAGCAGTGAACAACAGCCCCTTTGAAAGAAATAGTTACTTAATCCTCCCATTTTAGATGTTGTTTTGTTGATATTGAAGCTTTATTGCACAGTTGATTTTCACATATTGGTGAGGTTTTGACTTTGAGTTTACATCAGTGATTTGCAGGGATCACCTGTGGCCCACAAATTAAACCCCCATTCTTCATGATCCCTCCTGTGTTGTGATCCTTGTGGGCTGATGACCCTTCACCCTCCCCCAGCTTCATTTGAGTACCTTTCTGTGACCATGAATGTGCCTGCTCTACCCACTCAACCCATGACTGTACAAGTCCCTGTGCCCTTGCAGGCCCTGCCCCCTCCCAATATTAAAGCCAGAGTGACCTTGACTTTTCTTCAACACATATTTAGAGACTACCAGGTCACACCCTGGCATCTCCAATTCCTCTCATTGCTGTGACCATTCCTTCAGCCACTGAATACAATGAGGTCAATCTCCAGACTTGAACTGCCTGCGATCTCCTGACACGGACTGACTCCTAAATCCCCCTAAAGCATGTTCAACATCCCACCAACTGACCAAGGCCTGTTCCCTTGACAGACCTTACAGAACAAGCCTGACTGACCACAGTGAAATCCTGGACTCATAATGCAATAGCATCCCAACTGGCTGAACAGAAAGGCCCAACCTAACATTGCTTCCACTACTGACTGTGGTCCAATCCTCACACTCCAAGTGCATAGGATCCAGACTTGCGTTGAATAACTGCCTGACTGGCCATAGTCAGTAGAAAAGACCAGCCCCTGGATTGACTCTGGTAGTACTCCCTGAGTGACTGGAGCTCCCTTTGCAGTAAACATGTTGCCATGCTGTTCAAGCACGTGCAGTGAATTTCTGTGTAAAGTGCTGGCACATGCACCACCTGTGACATTGACAGCACACCATGCCATGCATAACCAGAGCCAGCTTTTCAGATTTACTCTGTGCTGTTTGCTATAGAAACAGGCTGATTGGCTTTTCCTTTTGGACTAATGTTTTCTCTCTCAGCCAGAAGGTGTTTGCTGTCGCTGTCTGCTAATCTGCTACTTCAAAGAAAAACTGATGTCTAAACCTACCTATGAATATGCAAGCTGATTTTCTGACACAGTAGCCACTGATCATGAAGGCAGCTACATAGTATTCCATGTAAAAATAAGAGAATGACATTGGTTGGCACAGCCATGTACTAACTTGGACTAGAAGTTAAGGACCTAACTAAATAGGTACCCACTTGGTTTCTGCTGTTGAGTTTTTGAGGTGTTGAAGCCTTTATATTAATGATATTCTTGAATCTTCCATGGCACCGCTTGTGGTGGGTTGAGAGATATAGTGAATTTCTGTGTAAAAATAAGGCAGACGTTAATTGGAAAGGGAGTGTTAATCTGGCAAGTTGCGTAATTAGTGAGATGCAAATGCATGTACATTATATAGACTTCTCACCACCTTATGGTGAGATTTTATCTCACCATTTCAGGAAGGGAACTGAATTTTGATAGCTTCTCTCAGCAAGACTCTGAATCTTACTGGATTGAGCCATCACACTTAGCATTCATTTTGCAACCTCAGGCAGGGGACAGTTGTGCTCAATGTGTATCAATTTAATGCAGTTCACTCCTGAGTAACTTATGAATGGACAATAAGCTTTGAGTTGGATCAAACTACCTCCTTGAGGAGTTTAGCAATGGTCAATAAATGCCAATCTTACTAGCAAAGCCACATGCTATGTATTTTAATCATTTAAATGTATTAGGGTTAGTATGTCAACATTCACACGGGAAAGAACATTGGAACATGAGGAAGCCATTTGGCCCTTCCAGTCTGTTCTAATGTTCAATTAGGTTTATAACGTACCTCCATTTACCCACCATTTACTCACTGTTCTTAGATTCAATTCTGTGATTGATTCTAAGAACATAGTATGTTAATTCACAATGTGTGATGTAATAAAAAAGAAGTCATTTGGATCTCTTGCAATTTATCAAAGGACTTCATTAAGTGGTTGCAAGGCAAATGTCCTAACTTTCATAGTCAAATGACGTAAATAAAAGAGAGAAACAAAGAAAGTAAATATTTTGATGGATATCTGTTGTAACTCTTCAAACAATCGGGTACCTACAAATTGCTGAAGTATGATTATTTCAACAATTATTGGGCAATGCCAGACTGCCTTTCTAAACTGCCTTTTTATTAACGATTTTCTCGAATCTTCCATGGCACCGCTTGTGGTGGGTTGAGAGATGCCATGAAGAGGTTGAGCCCTGCTCATCCTCCAACATGAGTCAGGTGATGTGCTTTACTCCAATGTATGGGGCCAAAATACTCTTAGGGAAACTTACTCTGAAGCTTTGCCAAGCCTCCCTAGAGAACACACAAGTTATTTAGGTAAATAAAGGCAATGGCCTAGGAAACATACTAACAAATTTTCTACATTTTGAGTCTAGCCTGCATGTTAGTTTAGCATGTATAAGTTAGTCATAGCAGCAATACAAACAATTTTCTTCACAACAACCCATAGAACTGGAGTTCAAATACTGCCAGAGCCAACGTTATGAAACTGTGTTTAACAAATAGGAATTTCTGAGGTTACACCAATAAACAGTCATAGAAGTTGCTAGAACTTTCTACCTGCACTCGGTCTGAGCTATTCTGATCAATCCACACAAGTGTCATCCAACACTCCAAAAATATACAGTAAAATGAATTATGAGATAATAGATTTTAATAATTAAACACCAACATAAAATCATACAAGACATAAACACATTTATTTTTGAAGAGCTGTCTAACACATCTATCCTGGGACAGGCTGAGCAAAGACATCCCAGAGAATTCCTAGAGGCCTGGCACTCCAACCACAACGCCATAAACAAACACATAGATCTAGATGTCATCTATCAACCCCTCAGAAAACGAACAGGAAATGACATCACCACAAACCCCAGGAACCCCATCCAGAAGAAAGATATAAATAGTAAGCAGGAGACAACAGCTTCGCTTCACTTGGAGGTCACCACTGATGATGTTACTTAGCCCCAGGCAATGAAACGTCTGGATATCAAACCTACAGCTCAGTGAGCAAACCTACACCCTAAAGCTGTCTATTAATCAGTACCTTTTTTTTTTATAGACCTGAAAATTATTTCCCTTCAATTATGTATCCAATTCCACCTTTCCTATTTCATTTGCTTCCAGTCTTTTAAGGTAGTGCATTCTAATCACATTAGTCATTGTATTACATAATTCTCTTCATTTCAACTTTTTGTTATTTACCTTAAATCTTTTTGTTCTGGGTACCATCCTTCCTGCCAGGGGAAGGTTTTTCCCTATCTTTTCCTATCGAAAACAATTGCTTCTAAATAATTGCTTCTAAATAAAACATATATTTTGTATTAACTAACAACTAAAATAAGCTTACACAACCACTTCGGTCCATGCTTCAGGAAGCTATATAGCATTAAAGGAACTACCTCAATCATTTCCTGCTCTCCAGTGAAGGAACACCATACCATAATATCAGGTGGAAATGTCCAGTGTTATTTAACAATCATTCTGCTCCACCTATCTGCATACTATTATCACTTGTTAGGTACACCTTATTGACTCCCAATCCTGAAATTTTCAAGAGTCCTGTTTGTTCAATTATCCTTTCCTTTGAACAGAAACAGACTGCACAGTGGCTCAGTGGTTAGCACTGCTGCCTCACAGCACCAGGGACCTCGGTTTGATTCCAGTCTCTGGTGACTATGTGGAGTTTGCACATTCACCCCCTGTTTGCATGAGTTTCCTCCAGGTGCTCCAGTTTCCTTCCACAATGCAAAGTTGCACAGGTTAGGGTGAATTGACCATGATAAATTGCCCACAGTGTTCATGGATGTGTAGGTTAGGTGCGTTAGTTAGGGGTAAATATAGGATAATAGGGTCTGGGTGGGTTACTCTTCGGAGGGCTGGTGTGGATTTGTTGGGCCAAAGGGCCTGTTTCTCCACTATAGGGATGCTGTGAGTCTCAGAGTGCAGAAAGAGTCCACTCAGCCCCATCATGCCTGCACCAGCTTTATTATCTAGTGCGAATCTCTTGTTTCTCCCCACATCCCTGCACACCATTACTCTCTGTAAGATTCACTTAGTCCTTAACACGATTTTTTCTGCTTTTCCACAGCAGCCACCTCTGTTCCTGCCTCCCATCAGCAGCTTTTCTTCAGTTCTGTGAGCTCCTGTCAGAGGTGCTAAAACTGCCACTGAACATCTCAATTATTTCTATTTGAGTTTCTTATCACATGGGCGCTTCTTTTCACTGAAGCATTTATCAAAAAAAAATTTTGAAGAACTATTGGACTTACTTTTAAAACAATCATCAGTGAAGTTTAGTGTTTATGACAATCTTAAAGGAGAAAAACATAGTGGAAAGGCAAAGAGATTTAGGGAGGGAGTTGAAGACCTTTAGACACAGGCAACTGAAGCCATGGCCACCAATGGTGGAGGAATGAAACTATGGGAAGCTGATGAGGTTAGAATTGCAGTGCAGATACCTCGGAGGGTAAAAACAGAAAGTACTGGAGAGACTCAGCAGGTCTGGCACTGTCTACTTTCATTTCAGAGTCTGTTGTTTCTATCTCAGAGGTTTGTGGGTTTGGAGAAGGTTACCAAAAAGGGAAGGGTGAAGCCAAGGTTAGATTTGAAACCAGCGATGAAAATTTTAGAATCAAGGCATTACCAGGCAGGCAGAGTAGTGAAGAAGGCGTTTTGCACGCTTGCCTTCATTGGTCAGAACATTGAGGATAGGAGTTGGGACATCATGTTGCAGCTGCACAGGACATTGGTGAGGCCCCTTTTAGAATACTGCATGTACTTCTGGTTACCCTTCTATAGGAAGGATGTTGTTCAACTCAGTATTGATCCCTAAAGGCAGTAATGTACCTAGACAGGGGCTGAAGTGTTGTTTCTGCAGCTTACATTGAGACTATTTGGAGCACTGCAGCTGGCCTGAGTCAGAACTGTTGGCATGGAAACACAGTAGTTATTGAAGTGGCAGGTAAATGGAAGCTTTTTACAGCAAAATAGTCATCTAATCTGCATTTTGTCTCCCTAATGAAGAGCAGACTACATTATGAGCTTCAAATATACTAGACCAAGTTGAGTGAAGTGCAGGTGAATCACTGTTTCACATGGAAGATGAGTCTGGGGCCTTGGATAGAGAGAAGGGAGGTGGTAAACAGGCAGGTGTTATATTTTCTGCAATGGCAAAAGAAGGTGCAGTGGGGTATGGGGAGGCATAAGAGTGAAGGAGGAGTGCACCAGGATGTCCCTGATGCAATGGTCCCTCTGAAAGGCTGACAGGGAGAAGGGGAGTGTGTATCTGGTGGTGGTATCCCACAGGAGGCGTTGGAAATGGTGACTTGTGATCCTTTGAATGTGGATGCTGGTGAGGTAGAAAGTGAGGACTGGGGGACTTTGTTGTTGTTTTGGGATGGTGAGGGAAAGGGTGAGTGCAAAAATTCAGAAAATGGCACAGAAACAACTGAGGGCCCTCTCAATCATGGTGGCAGGAATCCTCATTTGAAGGAAATGTGGACGGTTCAGAGACCCACCTGCGGATGGTGGTATCATCAGAACAGATGTGACAGAGACAAAGCAACTGGGAGAATGGGATGGATTCCTTACAGGAAGCAGGGTGTAAGGATGTGTCGTCAAAGTAACTGTGGGAGTCGGTAGGTGGTGGTGGATATTGGTGGCCAGCCTATCCCCAGAAATGAAAGCAGAGACATCGAGGAAAGGAAGGGAGGAGGCCAATATGGACCAGGTGAAGGTGACAGCAGGATGGAAATTGGAAGCGAAATTCTGGACGAGAGAGGAAATTTGCAATGATAATGTCATTGATATGACAGGGAAAGATTTTTAGTCATGGACCCGAGTAGGATTGGAACAAGGAATAGTCCACGTATCCCACAAAGAAACAGACATAACTGGGGTCCCTGCAGGTACCCATGGCTACACCTTTGACCTAAAGGAAGTAAGAGGAATTCAAGGTGAGGTTGTTCAAAGTGAGAATGAACTTGGCCAGGTAGAGGAGAGTGGTGGTGGATGGGGGACACTTCAGGTCTTCTCTCAAGGAAGATTCGGAGAGCTGTCATACTATCTTGACAGAGCATAGGTCCAAAGCAATTGCATGCCAATGATGAAAAGGATAGCCAAGCAGGAGGCTGGAAGAACACCACAAGCCAGGCATTTCGTTGTAACCCTTCTTCAGACCAGTCCTGCTCAGCTCCAGGACATCTCTGCAAGAGTCCTTCAGGGCAATGTGCTAGGCCCAACTATCTACAGAGTGGTGAAGATGCTGCTTGGCTTGCTGTGTTCTTCCAGCGTCTTGTTTGTCAACTTGGATCCCAGCATCTGCAGTTCTATTTTTGTCTCTAATGATGAAGAGCAGGCAGTTGGTGCCGAAAAACTTGCAATTCTGAAATCAGCGTAAAGTGTCAGGTGAATTGTGGATGTAAGTGGGAAGGGTCTGGATTAGAGGAGAATAAAAATCAAGTCAAGGTAGGAATAAATAAGCTCCGTGGAGCAGGAACACACTGAAACAATGGGTTTGCCCTAGACAGTCCTGCTGGTGGATTTTGGGAAGAAGATGGAAGTGGATTCTATAAGGTTGGGGGACTATAAGTTTGAAAACTGAAGTGGGGTAGATCCCCAGATGAGATAAGGTTAGTGATGGTCATGGAAACAATAGCTTGATGGTGGGGTCATGGTCTAAGTTTTTTTTGTATTCACTCATGGGACGAGGGCATTGCTGTATTTAGTTGCCTTTGAGATGGTGGTGCTGAGTTGACTTCTTGAACTACTGCAGTCCCTATGCTGTAGGTAGATCCACAATGTCATTAGGGAAGGAAATCCAAGCTTTTGACCCAGTGACGCTGATGGATTCTCAATATATGTCCGAGTCAGGATGGTGTGTGGCTTGGAGGGGAACTTGCAGGTGGTGGTGTTTCCATGTATTTGCTACCCTTGTCCTTCTAGATGGAAGTAATTGTGGATTTGGAAGGAGCTGGCTAAGGGTCTGTGGTGAACTTCTGAAGTGCACCCTGTAGATAGTACACACTGCTGCTACTGAGTATTGGTAGTGGAGGGAATGATGCTTGTGGATGTGATGCTGTGACCTGGATAGTATCGATCATCTTGAGCACTGTTGGTAGCTGCAGTCATCCAGGCAAGTTGGCAGTATTCCATCACACAGCTAACTTTGCCTTATATATAGTAGACAGGCTTTGGGAGTCAGGAGGTGAGTTACTCACTGCAGTATTCCTCGCCTCTGAACTGCTCTGCAGCCACTGTATTTATTTGGTGAGTCCAGATGAGTTTCTGATCAATATTACCCCAAGGATGTTGATAGTGACGATTCAGTGATGCCAACACTGCTGAATGTCAAGGGGCAGTGGTTAGATTGTCTCCTATTGGAGATGATCATTGCCTGACATTTGTGTGGCATTAATGTTAGTTGCCACTTACCACAGTTGCCAAGCCTGGATGTTGTCCATATCTTGTTGCATTTGAACATAAACTGCTTCAATTTCTGAGGAGTCATGAATGGTGTTGAACATTGTGCAATCATCGGCGAACTTGCCCACTTCTGACTTTACGACGGAGACAAGGTCATTGATGAAATAGCTGAAGGTAGTTGGGCCTAGCACATTGCTCTGAGGAACTCTTGCAGAGATGTCCTGGAGCTGAGCTGACCTCCAGCAACCACAATCATCTTTCTATGTGGCAGGTACAACTCCAAACAGTGGAGAGAATGTCCCCTGTTACCCATTGACTCCAGTTTTGATCCTTAATGCCACACTTGGTTGAAAACAGCCTTGATGTCAATGGCTGTCACTCTCCCCTCCCCTCTGGAATTCAGCTCTTCTGTCCATGTTTGAAACAAGGCTGTAATGAGATGAGCTGAGTGACCCTGGCAGAACCCAAACTGGACATCACTGAGTAGGCTATTGCTGAGCAGGTGCTGCTTGATAGCACTGTTGATGAAAACTTCCATCACTTTACTGATGATTGAGGGTAGCTGATGGGTAATTGGCTGGGTTGGATTTCTCCTGCTTTTCGCATACCTGGGCAATTTTCCATATTGGAAATGTGTTGCTGGAAAAGCGCAGCAGGTCAGGCAGCATCCAGGGAACAGGAGAATCGACGTTTCCTGAAGAAGGGCTTATGCCCGAAACGTCGATTCTCCTGTTCCCTGGATGCTGCCTGACCTGCTGCGCTTTTCCAGCAACACATTTCCAGCTCTGATCTCCAGCATCTGCAGACCTCACTTTCTCCTCAATTTTCCATATTGTTGAGTAAATGCCAGTGGTAACTTTACTAAGGGCTTAGCCAGGGGTGCGTAGGCTTTTGAACACAAGTCTTTTGTATTATTACTGGAATGTTGTCAGGGCCCATACCCCTTGCAGTATCCAGTGCCTCCAACTGTTTCTCAATATTACATGGAGTGAACCAAATTGGCTGAAGACTGGTATCTGTGAATGAATGATTTGTGAATGAATTTACAAATGTTGTCAATTGCATTTTACAGTGAATAATGCAGCAAAGTACAGTGAAAATCTTCAACTGTTGCCATAATCCAGCACCATCTGAATAGTTTAAAAATAAAAAGATATAACTGAGAGAGAGTCCATCCTCCTCCATCATGAATTCTGAGTCCTGAGCCAGCTCATCAATGAACCTGGCCACCAAAGCCCCTCCACCCCCTGCGCCGGAGTCACCATCTCTTTGCCGCTGGGCCCACCTTGCTGATGCTGCTGCTGATGTCAGGTCCTGTGCTGAACCATACTTGCCCCACAGCCAGGTGTCCCTGGCACCACTATTGCTGTTTCACTGCTAACCAGGAGTCCACAACTCTGGGCCTGCCACAACTGCAACCAGGGGTCCCTGGCTCTGCTGCCTACTTGATGACAGGCAGGAGTCCCTGCTCTGGGCATGTCACACTGCTGCTACCTCCTTGCCACTTTAGGAATCCCCACTCTAGGCTTACTGCAAACAAGAGTCCCACTCTGGCAGCCCTTCACTGAGATGTCACCATGCCAGCACTGCCATCTTGAAAAGTCAGCTGCACTGCCACCTCTGAGAGCTGGAGGAGCTTTGCCACAGCTGCCACTGGCCGAGAATGCCAAGAGAACGTCCTTGCTGTTGCCACCACCTCCGATCACTGGGAGCTGCCATCATTCTGTGTATGGCCCACACTCATTGCCATGCTGATTCTGTAGAATAACACATCGCAAAAGGCTTTAAACAAAATGCAAAACTAACAAAATGTGAAAGAAAGAAAAACAAAGAGCAAAAGTAAACCGAAAACAAAAGAAGAAAAGCAGTTGGGGATGGATGACCCCTGGGGTCAACAGCCCACATGCAGCTCTGCTCATCAGCCGCCATCTTGATGCTGGGGATTACTGGAAGAAGCCAAGATAGATCATCCACTCAGCATTTCTGGCTGAAGATTGCTGGGAATGCTTCAGCCTTATCTTTTATACTGCATCTGGGCTCTTCCATCATTGAAGACGGGGAGATTTATGGACCCTCCTCCTCCAATGATTTGTTTAATTGTCCACCACTGTTCACAACTGGATGTGGCAGGTCTGCAGAGCTTAGATCTGATCCACTGGTTCTGGGATCACTTTGCGCCGCTTATCACTTGCTGCTTATGCTGCTTGACATGCAAGTAGTCCTGTTTGGTAGCTTTGTCAGCTTGACACCTCATTTTCAGGTATGTCATATGCTGTTCCTAGCACACCCTCCTGCACTCTCCATTGAATCAGGATTGATACCCTGGGTAGGTGGTAATGGTTGAGTGGGGGATATGCCATGCCATGAGATTGCTGATTGTGCTGGAGTACTGTTAATGGCCCACAGAACCTCATGGATGCTCAGTTTTGAGTTGCTAAATCTGTTTGAAGTCTGACTCATTTACCACGGCGATAGTGCCACAAAACACAATGGAGGTTATTCTCCATGTGAAGGTGGGACTTTGTCTCGCAAGGACAGTGAGGTGGTCACTTTTACTGTCATGGACAGATGCATCTACAGCCGGCAGATTGGTGAGGATGAGATCAAGTATGTTTTTCCCTTTTGTTGGTTCCCCCACCTTGTGCTGCAGACCCAGTCTAGCAGTGATGTTCTTTAGGATACAGCCAGTTCAGTCAGTAGTTCAGGTGCTGAGCTATTCTTGGTAGTGTACATTGAAATCCCCCATTGTGCATATATTGTGCCCATGCCATCCTCAGTGGTTCCTCAAAGTGTTGTTCAAGATGGAGGAGTATTGCTCCAACAGCTGAGGGAGGATGGTATGTGTTAATCAGCAGGAGGTTTTCTTGCCCATGTTTAATGAAATGTACCAGAGTCCAGAGTCAATGTTGAGGCTACTCCCTTCTGACTGTAACCTACTGCGTCACCACCTCTGCTGGGTCTGCCCTGCTGGTGGGACAGGACTTATCCAGAGTTAGTGATTTGTGGTGGTTGGGACATTATCAGTAAGATATGTGAGCATGACTGTGCCAGGCTGTTGCTTGACTAGTCTGTGAGACAACTCTCCCAATTTTGGCACTAACCCCCAGATGTTACTTAGGAGGACTTTGCAGAGTCGACAGGGCTGTTTCTGCCATTGTTTTTTCTGGTCTGAGAATGCCAGGTAGTCCATCCAGTTTAATTTCATTGAGACTTTGTAATGATTGATACAAGTGAGTGGCTTGCTAGGCCATTTCAGAAGGCAATTGAGAGTTAACCACATTGCTGTGGGACTGCAGTCACATGTAGGCCAAATCAGGTGAGAATGATAGATTTTCTTCCCTGAAGGACATCAAGAGCCAGATGGGTTTTTTTTCCCCCTAACAACTAGCAATGAAATCATGGTCATCAGTAGATTTTTTTTAATAGATATTTTTATTGGAAATTTAACATTTTTACAAGTTTACAAAAATAAACAAAACTCTCAAATACAAGCATTGATATACAATTAAATCTTAAATAAATAATAACCAAAATTTAACAAAAGAAAAATACCGAGAGAAAAAAAACTAACTACTAATCTAACCTACAACTAACCAGAGTGTATAATTAAGTCTCTTACATTATTCAAATAAGAGAAAGAAAAAAAAACAGCGGAAAACATAGAAATTGGGTAGTGAGATACATGCTCGGAATGTGTTAACATCAAATGTAACAAAACCCGTATTCGTGCGGGACTCCTCTCCCAAGGGGCCCCGGACCAGCCAGGTTCGCAATCTCAATTAAATAAAAGCCGTTGTTAGGATAGCCGAAATATCTGTATTTATATAATTCAAGAAGGGCTGCCATATTTTATGAAATAATTCGGTCTTTCGGTGCATCATATTTGTAAGGAAGTCATTCCATAATTAATCTGTGCCAATTTGAAAGTCAGCCACCCAGTTTACCAAAGTATTTTTCCTTGCACAGAAAGAGAGAATAGAAAATAATCTCTTCCCGTGCATATCCAGGGAGGGTAAGTTTGAAAAGCCCAAAAGGAG
>NC_057740.1:42260587-42262067 GCF_004010195.1 Chiloscyllium plagiosum
TGGATGCTGCCTGACCTGCTGTGCTGTTCCAGCAATAAAGTTTCAACTTTGATCTCCAGCATCTGCAGATCTCACTTTCTCCTCGAAGATTTCAACCTACTGCGAATCCTCTTACAAGGATGCCTTCCTTGAAGAAGCTCTCTGCCTCTCTCTACAAAGATTTCAGTGAGTCCCTCTCTCACTGCACACCCCAGGTCATCTCCTCTGCCAACTCCCCTCCTCCAAGTCCCTCCTCCCTACCTTTTATCTTCTCCTGCTGAACACTCTCTGCTCATTCCTGAAGAAGGGCCTGTGCCCGAAACGTCGAATCTCCTGTTCCCTGGATGCTGCCTGACCTGCTGTGCTGTTCCAGCAATAAAGTTTCAACAATGTTTACCTGTACCAATCCTCGGAGCCGTTATATTAGGATCAGCCTGCATAGCTTCTGCTAATGGTTCAATTATTAGCGTAAATAACAATGGCGAGAGAGGACATCCCTGACGGCAGCCCCTACCCACACTGAAGCTATCCGAACCTAATCCATTGGTAACCACAACTGCTTTGGGATCACTATACAATGTTGAGACCCATTTGGTAAACACCTTTCCAACGCCAAACCTTTCCAATGTGTAAAACAAATATGACCATTCAACCCTATCGAATGCCTTTTCCGGGTTTATTGAGACTACTACTCCTGGTATCTTTCCCTGATGGCAGGCTTGAATCATATTCAAAACCCTTCTAATATTATTGGATGATCCAAGGCCCTTAATAAACCTGTTCTGGAGTTAGGATGGAAAGGTCAAATTTTTAAAAAATGATTGCATCCTGCTAGTCCTGTCTTCACAATCCTGCGATTTATATAAATCAGAATAAAATTTTCTAAAGATTGCATTAATCCTTTTATGATCATGAGTCAAAATACCCGTACTTTCCTTGATAGACGTGATAGTTTGAGGGGCCTTTTTTTTCTTTGCAAGAAATGCTAAATATCTACCCGGTTTGTCGCCAAATTCATATAACCTTTGTTTTGCAAATAATATTTCCCTCTTAGCCGTTTGGGTAAGCGTGGTGTTTAGAGCTGTCCTAAGGGCCGTAATCTTTTGCAATTTGATAATAGAAGGTCTGTCAGCGTATGCTGTTTCAGCTGCTTTTAAGCGAGCTTCGAGCAGACGCTGTGGTTTTTCTGGGTCGCTGAGTATGAGATGATCAAACCTCGCGCGTAAGCTTTGATGGTCTCCCACATCATTGATGGGTTGCTAGCCATACCTAAATTCATTTCTAAAGAAGTTTTAAATTCTTGAGAGAAGTACTTTACAAACTTACTATCTTTCATCAGGAAGGGGTCCATACGCCAATGCCGAGGGGATGTCCCATTGTTCCTCGCCTTGATTTCCATATATACAGCAGCATGATCGGAAATTACTATACTGCCTATTTTACAGGATGATATGGAATTTTTAAAAATCGATGGGGCAAAAAACATATCAATTCTGGTATG
>NC_057740.1:42262755-42268902 GCF_004010195.1 Chiloscyllium plagiosum
ATCTTTTCCAAGATTTCTAGAGGCTTCTAGGAGTATCCAAAACCTGGATATATTTGGTAATGTTAATACTATGTATAAACATATATAACTATAAAATTACAACCTCAACAAGTAATAATTAAATATAATAATACAAAATAACAAGAGAAAACAACCCCATTCCAAGAGACAGAGGTAAAATAGGATAAGGTAACCACCTCCCCCCACCAACATTAACTAAACCTCCCCGGCCTATATATATAGAATAATAAAAAAAGACCCAAGGCGGGGGAGAAAATCGTTAAGTAGAGAACAAATAAACAAATCCCTCTCCCCACCCCGCAAGATAATATTAAACAGTAAGGTTAAAAAAGAAAAGGGGGGGATATAAACCGGGGTGGGGGGAAGGCAAACCAACATCAATTATCTCTTACAATTTATCTAAGAGAGTCCAAAAATTCCTTAGCCTTTTCCGGCGATCCGAAGTTATATACGGATCCTTCATGGTTAAAGCGTAGCGTCGCTGGGTAGCGTAAGGAGTACTGAATATTTAAGCCCCTTAAACACTTCTTCGCCTCATCGAATGCCTTCCTCTTTCGGACCAGAGCTGTGGAAAAGTCCTGGAATAACATGATCTTGGATCCTTTATAGATCATGGCTTGGGGATCTTTTCCAAGATTTCTAGAAGCTTCTAGGAGTATCTGCCTCTCCTTATCGCTCTGCAGCCGGAACAGGACCAGGCGAGGGCACTGGTTCGAGGCCGGGCCTGCGTATTGCAACTCGGTAGGCACATTCCACCCTTACCTGGCCTGATCCAGCCTCCAGATTTAAAAGCTGTGGCAGCCACTGCTCGAGAAACGCTGTAAGCTGGCCTTCCTTTTCCGTTCGGGAAGGCCCAGCAAATGAATATTTTTTCGACGACCTCGATTCTCGAGGTCGTCAATGTGGTTCTCTAAGGTCCGGACTCGCTGTTCGAGAGTCCGGACCTGATCCACAGCCGATTGCGCTGCAGTTTCGGAGGTCGCGGACTTTAGTTCCGCCCCTCCGACTCGGCGCTTGATTTCCTTAATGTCTCGGTCATGCTTTGCAGCGCGGCCGAGAGTGAATCCCATCGACTTCGGGATTCTTCAATAAAAGATTCAATCTTCGCATCCAGTTTAGAGATTATTTCCACGAGGCTCACCACTGTAGGTAAGTCCCCCGGAGCAGCTGCGGACGCCTCTGCTGCAGCTGGAGAGGGTGGGGGAGGGGTTCCTGCCTGCTGAGAGCTGTGGGCTCCCTTCCCTTTAGTCATTTTTACTGAAGATTAAATTGTTTAAATTCAATACTAAGTAAATAATTAAATTAAACAGCTATTTTAAATGATTTGGTGAGTGTGGTGGGGGTGGGTGACCCACTTTGCCCAAGTCTTGGGAGGAGCACTGTAGACTCAGACTTGCTGGGTGCCGCCATTTTGGATCCCCCATCAGTAGATTCTTAATTTCAGATTTTTAAAAAATTCAAAATCTGCCATCTGCCATGATGGGAGTCAAACTAGGGTCCCCAGAAACTTAGTGAGTTTCTGGATTAATAGCCTCAGTGTTAATACTAGCAGGCCATTGGAGAAAGGAGATGTTTGAGAGCTCATCGAGGTCAGTATGGCAGATGACAATGCCATCACCCTTGTTGGCAGGTAAACACTGGTCTAGACAGCAATGCTCACATTGTCCACATGATTTTTAAAAAAACTAATGGTAGAGCAGGGCTTGAGGAATCGTTGATCCTTCTATTCACAAGTAGGAGGTGTTAGCAATTATTTGTTTACAGAATGTGGGCCAATATTTATTGCCCATTTCCAATTGCCATGGCGAAGGTGGTTATGTTTCCTTTAGCAATGGTAGGGGTTTGATACATACTGCAGAACAAGAGTTATAACTGAGGGAAAGGAAATTATGATGCAATTAGGCAAGGTTTAGACTGCATAGGATGGGGAAGGAAACTGCAGGGAATGGGCACACCTGAAATGTGGAGCTTGTTCAAGGAACAGCTACTGCATGTCCTTGATAAGTATGTACCTGTCAGGCAGGGAGGAAGTGGTCGAACAAGGGAACCGTGGTTTACTAAAGAAATTGGCCCTCTTGTCAGCTAGGGCACTTGAGAGATACAAGTTAGCCAGGAAGGACCAAAAAAGAGAGCTAAGAAGAGCCAGGATTGGGACAGGTTTAGGGTGAGAGGGGCAAGATATAAAAGGAAACTAAGGGGCAGCTTTTTCACACAGAGGGTGTTGTGTGTATGGAATGAGCTGCCAGAGGAAGTGGTGGAGGCTGGTACAATTGCAGCATTTAAAAGGCATCTGGATGCATTTATGACTAGGATGGATTTAGAGGGATATTGGCCAAGTGCTAGCAAATCGGATTAAATTAGGTTAGGATATCTGGTTGGCATGGGTGTGTTGGCCCACAAGGGTCTGTTTCCGTGTTGTACTTCTCTATGACTCTGTGAGGGTCAGCCAAGGACAGTATTGGGAAGTTGTGCGTGAACCCCTCATGATTTTTCATCTGTATTCACACAGGAAAAAGACAATGTCGTTGAGGACAATAATGAGATACAGGCTAAAAATCACACAACACCAGGTTATAGTCCAACAGGTTTATAACCTGGTGTTGTGTGATTTTTAACTTTTGTGCTTCCCAGTCCAACACCAGCATCTCCAAATCATGAGATACAGGCTATTACACGAGATGGGATTGAGGTTCACAAGTAGGAGGTGTTAGCAATTCTGGAAAGTGTGAAAATAGGTACATTGCCTAGGCGGATCGGATTTATCCTAGGATTCTCTGGGAAGTTAGGGAGGAGATAGCAGAGCCTTTGGCTTTGATTTTTATGTCGTCATTGCGTACAGTCCCAGAAGACTGGAGGATAACAAATGTTGTCCCCTTGCTCTAGAAGGGGAATAGAGACAACCCTGGTAATTATAGACCAGTGAGCCTTACTTTGGTTGTGAGTAAAATGTTGGAAAGGATTATAAGAGAGAGGATTTCTAATAATCTATAAAGGAATAATTGATTAGGGATAGTCAACACGGTTTTGTGAAGGGTAAGCTGTGCCTCACAAACCTTATTGAGTTCTTTGTGAAGGTGACCAAACAGGTGGATTAAGGTAAAGCGGTTGATGTGGTGGATATGGATTTCAATAAAGCATTTGACATGGTTCCCTACTGTAGGCAATTACAGAAAATATGGAGGCAAGGGATTGAGGGTGATTTAGCAGTTTGGATCAGAAATTGGCTAGCTGTAAGAAGACAGAGGGTAGTGGTTGATGGGAAATGTTCATCCTGGAGTTCAGTTACTAGTGTTGTACCGCAAGGATCTGTTTTGGGGCCACTGCTGTTTGTCATTTTTATAAATGACCTGGATGAGGGTGTTGAAGGATGGGTTACTAATTTTGCTGATGACACTAAGGTCGGTGGATTTGTGGATAGTGCGGAAGGATGTTGCAGGTTACAGAGGGACATAGACAAGCTACAGAACTGGGCTGAGAGGTGGAAAATGGAGTTTAATGCAGAAAAGTGTGAGGAAGGAGTAACAGGAAGAAAGAGTACTGAGTTAATGGTAAGGTTCTTGGTAGTGTGGATTAGCAGAGAGATCTCAGTGTCCATATACATAGATCCCTGAAAGTTTCCACCCAGGTTGATAGGTTTGTTAAGAAGGCATACAGTGATTTAGCTTTTATTGGTAGAGGGATTGAGTTTCGGAGCCATGAGGTCATGTTGCAGCTGTACAAAACTCTGGTGCAGCCGCACTTGGAGTATTGCATACAGTCCTGGTCGCCACTTTATAGGAAGGATGTGGAAGCATTGGAAAGGGTGCAGAGGAGATCCACCAGGATGTTGCCTGGTAAGGATGGAAGGTCTTATGAGGAAATGCTGAAGGATTTGAGGCTGTTTTCATTAAAGAGAAGGTTAAGAGATGACTTAATAGAGGCATACAAGATGATCAGCGGATTAGAAAGGGCGGACAGTGAGAGCCTTTTACCTCGGACGGTGATGGCTAGCATGAGGGGACATAGCTTTAAATTGAGGGGTGATAGATACAGGACAGATGTCAGAGATAGGTACTTTACTCATAGTAATAAGGGCTTGGAACGCTCTGCCTGCAATGGCAGTAGACTCACCACCTTTAAGGGCATTTAAATGGTCATTGGATAAACATATGGATGATAATAGAATTGTGTAGATTAGATGGGCTTCACATTGATTTCACAAGTTGGCACAACATCGAGGGCTGAAGGACCTGTACTGTGCTGTTCTATGTATTATGTTCAATGTCATGGTGTTCTGTCTTCTTGACCAGCTAAAGTTCGCATGTTGCAGGAATACTCGTCCTGTTAAGAAGGGAGTTTCAGGATTTTAACGCCAGACACTATGAAGGAATTTTTTTTAATTTAAAAAATATACTTTATTCATAAAATAATTTGATGGTCTGTACAGTTGGTCATGCCATACATACGTAAACATTTACATACAGAGATCAGAATTTATCCTTTTTATATACAGGTCTGTACGTTATCAATCATATGTCCATATATTTAGCTGAGGCATCAGCAGAGCCCAAAAGACTGCGTGGGCCCCCTGTTCTTAGGCAGGCAGATGTTACACGGTGGTCTTTCCCCACCGCACCTTGGCGGCAGCTGCCCCAAGCTTCAGCGCGTCCCTCAACACGTAGTCCTGGACCTTGGAATGTGCCAGTCTGCAACACTCAGTCGGGGTCAACTCCTTCAGCTGGAAGATCAACACAGGCCGTAGAGCACGGAGTCCTGCGTCACGGCGCTGCTCGGGACGAACCTCGACAAACACCAATGCGTTCCTCTCCAGATGTCTTCTGCATAGGCACATTCCAGAAGGAGGTGTGTGACAGTCTCATCCCCCCCGCAGCCGCTTCGAGGGCGGCGTGCGGTGCGGCTGAGAGTCCGGACGTGCATAAAGGATCTCATAAGCAGAGCCCTTCTCACCACCAGCCAAGCCATGTCTTGGTGCTTTTGGAAAGTTCTAGCGATGAGGCATTCTGCCAAATGACTTTTGATAGGATCCGTCCTCTCCTTTTCCCGAAGGGTTTCAAGGACACTACGTGCTGACCACTTCCTGATGGACTTGTGGTCAAAGGTGTTTTTCTTCATAAACTTCTCCACGAAGGACAGGTGATACGGAACGGTCCAACTACTCGGAGCGTACCGCGGCAGCGAGGCCAGGCCCATCCTTCGCAACACCGGGGACAGGTAGAACCTCAGTACGTAGTGACACTTGGTGTTTGCGTACCGGGGATCCACGCACAGTTTGATGCAGCCACACACAAAGGTGGCCATCAGGGTGAGGGTGGCATTGGGTGTATTTTTTCCTCCGTTGCCCAGATCTTTGTACAGCGAGTCCCTTCGGACCCGGTCCATCTTTGACCTCTATATAAATTGTAAGATGGCTCGGGTGATTGCAGCGGCACAGGTTCTGGGAATAGGCCAGACCTGTGCCACGTATAACAGCAATGACAGTGCCTCACACCTGATGACCAGGCTTTTTCCCGCGATGGAGAGCAACCATAGTTTCCATCTGCCCAGTTTCTGCCTCACTTTGCTGATATGCTCCTCCCAAGACTTGGTGCACGCCCCAGCCCCTCCGAACCAAATACCCAGCACCTTCAGGTGGTCGGTCCTGACGGTGAAGGGGATCGAGGATTGGTCGGCCCAGTTCCCGAAGAGCATGGCCTCGCTCTTGCCTCGGTTTACCTTGGCCCCCGAGGACCGTTCGAACTGGTCACATATGCACATGAGTCTGCGCACGAACAGCGGATCCGAGCAGAAAACGGCGACGTCATCCATGTACAGGGAGGCCTTGACCTGCGGGCCCCCGCTGCCAGGAATAGTCACCCCTCTCAGGCTCGCATCCTTCCTGATGGACTTAGCAAATGGCTCTATGCAGCACATAAACAAGGCAGGAGAGAGAGGGCAGCCCTGCCTGACTCCAGATCTGACTGGGAAGCTATCTGATTCCCACCCATTGATTGAGACTGCACTGACAATGTTGGTGTAGAGCAGTCTGACCCAATTGCAGATTCCCTCCCCAAAGCCCATTTTGGAGAGAACATCTCTCATATACCTGTGTGATATCCTGTCAAAGGCTTTCTCCTGGTCCAGGCTGAT
>NC_057740.1:42268967-42273061 GCF_004010195.1 Chiloscyllium plagiosum
TGACCTTTGACAGAATTTTGTAATCCCCAGTCAATAGTGAGATTGGTCTCCAATTTCTAATTTCTTCCCTCTCCCCCTTCCGCTTGTAGATGAGGGTGATGATGCCTTTCCTCATGGATTCACTCATGGTACCTGCCCGAAGCATACTGACATACACCTCCAGCAAGTCCTGGTTTGGTGCTGTAGCTCCTAGTCAGGATGCTGTGTAGCTTAGAAGTGAACTTTCAAGTGATGGCACCCCTATGTAACTGCTCCCCTTATCCGTTTTGGTGGTTGGGATTTTGTGTGGAAAGTATTGTTGAAGGAGCCAGGGTGAATTATTGCAGCGCACAGTGCGCTATTGTACAGATCGATGATGGTCTTGTACTTGTGGAAATTTACAGTGACTCCAGAATGTTCTGTTCATGACTTTGCATCCCAGAGCATTACATTGACTGGTCATAAAGTAAACAGCCAAAACATAGCCTTGAGCGCTTAACAGGTTTTGCTGGATCAGATTACATGTAACGCCTTGGAAAAATACACCAATCTCCAACGAAAGAGTTTTCACCTCCCTGTGTATGGGTTCAAGCAGAGGGAGGCGCCGGGTCCCTGCCCCTTTAAATAGGCCCCGCCCACTCTCGCCATTGATTGGTCACCGGTGGCTATGGGAACCAGTGTCCGCCACTCTATAAAGGCGGCGTGGAGCGGGGAGCGCACACTCACTGGAGCACGGGCTGAGTGTCATTGTAAAGCCGTGTCGCGGACAGATTGATCCACCGATCCCAGATAGAGACAGACACAGACAGCCGGTAATAATCCAGCCGCACACGACCCAAATGCTGCTCAGAAAGTTTTCCCTCAGAGGGGAAAGTGAGGACTTGCAGATGCTGGAGATCAGAGTCGAGAGTGTGGCGCTGGAGGAGACCAGCAGGCCCGGCAACATCCGAGGAGCAGGTGAATCGACGTTTCGGGCACAAGCTCCTCCTCGCCTTATGCCCGAAACGTCGATTCTCCTGCTCCTCGGATGTTGCCGGGCCTGAAGTGCTTTTCCAGCGCCACGCTCTCGAATGGGTTCCTGTTGCGGGTTCGGGGTTTTTCATTTGTATGTTTGCGGAATGGTGAAGTGTAAAGGGGGCCAGTAGGTTTGTGGTTCGGGGCAGCAGTCGGTATGGAGGGGGGGGGTGGGGGGTCAGGATGGGAGTGAGACAGAGAAGAGGATGGTTGGAAGTGGCGTTAGTGCTAATCCTCCTCCTCGTTGTGAGGTGCCGGTGTGAAAGTTGGGCGGATGGCCTCAGTGCGCAGGCGCGGTGGGGGGGCGCGTGTGTCAGCTGGTGAGTGCGCAGGTGACGGCAGCGCGTGCTCCGACCGTTAACGGTTACCGCGTTCAAACCCAGCGCGCGGCCGGTCACAGGCGGCAGGGGTCATGGCGTGAGCCCCCTGCAGTGGCAGCGGTGTCCTCATGACCCTGCGACCTTTTGCTGTAAATCCTGTGTCTTATGATCCTGGCCCAGTAGTTACCTCCTGAAAGAGAAACGCTCCGAAAGGTGTTACTGTACTTTCAAATAAACCTGTTGGACGATAACCTGCGTTGTCATTTTTAATTGAGTGGGAGGAATTACACGGTGATAGTCGATGGATCGAGTTCTGCAGGCATCCAATATTGGGGCCCTTGCTGGTTGTGATGTATCTGATTAGTTTAAACTTGAGTATTCTGCGGGTTGATCAGTAAGCTTGGAGAAAGTTAGGACTGTAGATGCTGGAGATTAGAGTCGAGTGTGGTGCTGGAAAAGCACAGCAGGTCAGGCAGAATTCTGACGAAGGGCTTATGCCTGAAACGTTGATTCTACTCCTCTGATGCTGTCTGACCGGCTGTGCTTTTCCAGCACCACATGTTTTGACTCTAATCAATAAGCTTCTGGGTCTTATAAACAAAAGTGGGTTGTAAGCAGTGAGGAGGATAGTTGATTTGTGTCAAATGGGATTCACTTTGGATTCCGAGTTACAGCACAGAAACAGACCCTTCGGTCCAACTCATTCCATACACGTACCAGCCTCTGCGTGAAAAAGTTGCCTCTTAGGTCTCTTATCTTTCCCCTCTCATCCTAAACCTATGCCGTCTAGTTCTGGACTCCCCCACCCCATGGAAAAGACTTTGTCTATTTATCCTATCCATGCCCCTCTTTCAAGTTTCACAACATCTTTCCAATAGGAAGGCAGTCAGTATTGCATGTAGTATTTGAAAGTGGCCTAACCAATATCCACAACATGACCTCCCAATTCCTATACTCAATACTCTGACCAATAAAGGAAAGCATACCAAACGCTGCCTTCACTATCCTATGTACCTGCAGCTCTACTTTCAAGGAACTATGAACCTGCAGTCAAAGGTGTCTCTGTTCAGCAACCCTCCCTGTCAGTAAGTGTATAAGTCCTACTAAGATTTGATTTTTCCAAAATGCAGCACCATACATTTATCGGAATTAAATCTCATCTGTCACTCCTCAGCCCATTGGCCCTTCTGATCAAGATCCCGTTGTACTGAGGTAACTACTTTAGTGTCTTCTGCAAATTTACTAATCATACCTCCGATGTTCACACCCAAATCGTTTATATAAATAACGAAAAGTAGTGGACCCAGCACCAATCCTTATGAGACTCCACTGGTACAACCCTTCTCCACCCTCTAGCTTCTACCTTTGCACCAGTTCTGTATCCAAATGGCTAGTTCTCCCTGATTGGAGGCAGCACAGGCAACCTAAACAACGTGGTGAACTGTTGGACTCTTGGGAAGTACTGGCAATCAGAGGGCCCATGGGTGTGCATGATGACTGGTCTTTTAAAGTAGTGGGACAGGTGGATAAAGTATTACAAAAGCTTATGAGATACTTGCCTTTATTATCCAAGTAGCGAATTTAAGACTGTGGACATTATCCTCAAACTGTGTAAAACATTAGTGTCATAGCAAGAGTATTGTGTGTTCTGGAATCGTTTATAGGAGGAATGTGATAACACTGGAGAGGGTGCAAAGATGGTTCATTCAGATCTTGTCTGGCATGAGTTTTAGTTATGAAGAGATATTGGATAAACAATTTTTTGTAGTGGAAGAGATAGGAGGGATGATTTGAGATGGATGAAATTGAGAAGCATTTTAAAAAAAGCAAAAAGAAACTTTTCCCATTGATGGAGGAATCAATGTCCTCTAACAAAAAGACCGGTGTGTTGATAAAGTAAGGATTTTCCTTTTTTATCATGTGCTGGTAAGTAGTGTGTTTGGTAATTTTTTTTTAATTTCATTTATTTATATTTTGATATTTATAGTTGGACTAAGTTTAAGCTTAAGAGCAAAATGGCAGGTGATCCCAGACCCATGTTATGCTCCTCTTGCTCAATGTGGGAGCTCAGGGACGTGGCTGATATCCCTGACTTCTTCACGTGCAGGAAGTGCTGAGGAGGTTGTGGATAGCACATTTAGTGACTTGGTCACGCCGCAGACTAAGATTGCTAAGGGAGAAAGGGAATGGGTGACCAAAAGGCTGAGAGAGAGCAGGAAGGCAGTGCAGGTATCCCATGCGGTCATCTCCCTCCAGAACAGGCATACCATTTTGGATACTATTGGGGGAGACTGTTCACCGTGCTGTAGCTGGCTTTGCTGTACAGCAAGGCAGGAAAGAGTGGAAGGGCTATAGTCATAGGGGATTCAATTTATAACTGGAATAGATAGGAGGTTCTGTGGTCGAAAACGAGACTCCTGAATGGTATGTTGCCTTCCAGGTGCATGAGTCAGGGATGGCTCAGATCAGTTGCAGGACATTCTGAAGGGGGAGGGTGAGCAGCCAGTTGTCGTGGTGCATATAGGCATCAATGATATAGGTAATAAACGGGGTTAGGTCCTACAAGCAGAATTTAGGGAGTTAGGAGCCAAGTTTTAAAAGTAGGACCTCAGAGGTAGTAATGTCAGGATTGCTACCAGTGCCATGTTCAAGTTGAAGTAGAAATGAAAGAATAAGCAGGATGAATGAGTGGCTTGAGAGATGGTGCAGGAAGGAGAGATTCAGATTTTTGGGACATTGGGACCAGTTCTGGGGAGGTGGGACTTTTACAAATCAGATGGT
>NC_057740.1:42276292-42319635 GCF_004010195.1 Chiloscyllium plagiosum
CCCTCGGGGTTCTGGGGGGTGGGGATAGTGACAGTGGGGTCTGTGGGGGGCGTGTCAGCAGAATGCAGGTGAGTGGCACTGGTGGGCGCGGAAGTGGTGATGACCGCGGCAGTAGGGGTGGCGGAAGTCATTGAGCGTGTGGCCCGGTTTTAATGCAAGAATTGTAGTAGGTAAAGCAGGTGAACTTGGGGCTTGGATTAGTACCTGGGAGTATGATATTGCTATTACTGAGACTTGGTTGAGGGAAGGGCATAATTGGCATCTCTCCATTCCAGGATATGGATGCTTCCAGTGGATAGAGATGGGGGTAAAAGTGGAGCAGGAGTTGCATTACTGGACAGCGGATATAGTAGCTGTGCTGAAAGAGGGCACTATGGAGGACTTGAGCAGTGAGGCAATATAGGCAAAGCTCAGAAATAGGAAGGGTGTGGTAACAATGTTGGAGCTGTACTACAGGCCTCCCAACAGCGAGTAGGAGGTAGATTATGGAAAGATGTAGGAACAACAGGATGGTGATGGGAGATTTTAATTTTCCCAACATTGACTGGGATTCACTTAGTGTTAGAGGTTTAAGGAGTCTCCATGAGGGTTTTATGGAGCAGTATGTAAGTAGTCCAACTTAGGAAGAGGTCACTACTAGCCCTGGTGTTGGGGAATGTGCCCAGCCAGGTGGTTGAAGTTTCACTAGGGCATTACTTTGGGAACTGTGATCGTGATAAGTTTTGAAATACTCATGGGCAAAGACTAGTGGTCTTAAAAATTGCTAAATTGGGGGAAAGGCCAACAATAGCAAAATTTGGCAGGAACTGGGGAATGGTGGAATGCTGTTTGAGGGTAAATTTGATGTCTGGGAGGCTTCTAAAGAGAGGTTGGTGAGAGTGCAGGAGAGACATGTCACAGTGAAAATGAGGGATAGAAATGGCAAGATTAAGGAACCATGGGTGACAGGTGAAATTGAGACTAGCTAAGAGGAAAAAGGAAGCAGACATAAGGTCTAAGCAACTGAAAATAGATGAAGCTTTGGAAGAATATCAGGAAAGTAGGACCAAACTGAAAAGAGGAATTAAGCGGGCTAACAGGGCTCATGAAATATATTTTGCCAACAGGATTAAGGAAAATCCCAAAGCCTTTTATTTGTATATAAGGAGCAAGAGGGTGACTAGAGAAAGGATTGGCCTACTCCAGGACAAAGGAGGAAAGCAAGAGAGGAAGTAGCTGGTGCCTTAGTAGATATCTTTGCAGCAAGGTTGAACACTGGTGAGGTCCTGGAGGACTAGAGAATTGCTAATGTTGACCCCTTGTTTAAGAAGGTTAGCAAGGAATATCCAGGTAATTATAGATCTGTGAGCCTGACGTCAGTGATAGGGAAGCTGCTGGAGAAGATACTGAGGGATAGGATCTATTTACGTTTGGAAGAAAATGGGCGTATCGGTGATTGGCAGCATGGTTTTGTGAAGGGAAGGTCATGTCTTACCAACGCAATAGAATTCTTTTGAGGAGGAGTTGGGGAGTCCAGCACTAGAGGGCATAGGTTTAGGGTGAGAGGGGAAAGATATAAAAGGGACCTAAGGGGCAACTTTTTCACACGGAGGGTGGTACATGTATGGAATGAGCTTCCAGATGATGTGGTGGAGGCTGGTACAATTGCAACATTTTAAGAGGCATTTGGATGGGCATATGAATAGGAAGGGTTTGGAGGGATATGGGCCAGGTGCTGGCAGGTGGGACTAGATTGGGTTGGGATATCTGGTCGGCATGTTTCCATGCTGTACATCTCTATGACTCTAACTGACAAAGTTGATTTGAGGAAGGGCTGTGAATGTCATATATGGACTTCAATAAGGCATTTGATAAGGTTCCCCATGGTAGGCTGATGGAGAAAGTGAAGTCACATGGGGTCCAAGGTGTATGAACTAGATGGATAAAGAACTGGCTGGGCAACAGTAGTGGAAGGGAGTTCATCAAAATGGTGAACTGTGACCAGTGCTGTTCCACAGGCATCCATGCTGGGGTTACTGTTTGTGATATACATCAGTGATCTGGAGGGAAGTATAGGTGGTCTGATTAGCAAGCTTGCAGGTAACTAAGGTTGGTGGAGTGGCAGATAGTGAAGGGGACTGTCAGAGAGTGCAGCAGAATATAGAAAGATTGGAAAGTTGGGCGGGGAAATGGCAGAGGGAGTTCAATCTGGGCGAATATGAGGTGGTACATTTTGGAAGATCAATTCTAGAGTGAGCTATTCGGTAAATGGATAAGCCCTGAGGAAAATTAATGTGCCGAGAGATCTGGTATTAGATCCATTGTACCCTGAAGGTGGCACCATAGGTCAATAGTGGTTAAGAAGATATACAGCATGTTTCCTTCATCAGACAGGGTATTGAGTACAAACGTTGGCAGGTTATTTTACAGTTGCATAGGACTTTGGTTCGGCCACATTTGGGATACTACTTAAGTTTTGGTCACCACATTATCAGAATGATGTGGATGTTTTGGAGAGGGTGCGGAGGAGGTTCAGCAGGATGTTGCCTGGTATAGAGGGTACTAGCTGTGAAAAGGTTGAGTAGATTAGGATTATTTTCATTAGAAAGATGGGCGTTGAGGGGGGACTTGATTGAGATCTACAAAATCGAGGGGTATAGATAGGGTGGATAGCAAGAAGCATTTTCCCAGAGTGGGGGAGCTCAATTACTAAGGGTCATAATTTCAAGGTGAGAGGGGAAAAGTTTAAGGGAGATATGCGTGGAAAGTTCTTTATGCAGAGGGTGATGGATATGTGGAACATGTTGCCAGCGGAGGTGGGCATGATAACATTTTAAGATGTATCCAGACAGATACAGAATAGGCACTGAGCAGAGGGATACAGATCCTTAGAAAATAGACAACAGGTTTAGGTAGAGGATCTGGATTGGCGCAGACTTGAAGGGCTGAATGGCTTGTTTCTGTGCTGTAATTTTTTTGTTCTAAATAGCAGCAAAGTGTAGAAAAACAAGGCAGTGATGCAACACCTCTACAAACTATTGGTCAGTCCACATTATGCAGTAATGTGTTCAGACTGAGCACTTTATTTAAGGAAGCCTGTTAAAGCCCCGGAGAGAGTGCAAAGGAGATTTACTGCAACGAGACCAGGAATGAGGGATTTTAGACACCAGGAAAGATAGGAGAAATTGAGCTTATCTCTGAGTAAAGATTAAAAGGTGACCCTTTTGAGGTGTTCAAAAATTATGATAAATTTTGAGAAGGTAACGAAGAATATTCTGTTTTTAGTTGGTATGTCTAACTAGGATCACAATTTCAAGATTGTCTGCAAGAGAGCTGGGAGTGAGCTGAAGAGGAATGTCTTTACTCAGAATTGTTAGGATTTAAATGCACTGTCGGAGAGCAGTGGAGGCGGATTCCATATGAGGTTTCAAAAGAGATCAGGATATATATTTGTAATGTGAATTTGCATGGGGCTGGAAAATTGCACAAGCTGGATAGCTCCTTTTGAGAGACCTAATGGGTTGAATGCCTCCTTCTGTACTGTAGATTCAACAATTCCATTATAAATGCCTTCTGCAATCTTGTGTACAACGTAAAACACCGGTTTTCACCTTTACCTTTTTATAATGTTTTTAATTTCCCTAGATCCTATTCCTATGACTCATGTTACATTATTTGGCCACGTTTCCTGCTTTGTCTCCTCCTTTTCTAGGAGTTACATTAGCTATTTTTCATTCAAAAGCTTCCCTGAATCTGAAGTTTTGGGAAATTAAAACTAACCCATCAACTATTCAACTATCTCTCTAGCTATTACTTTTAACACCCTGGGAACTTGTGAACCCAAGATTCCAACAACTTAGTGTGACTCCTCCAGTTACTGTAATTTTCTTCATCAATCATCCTTTTCAATTCCTGACTTTTCAGCTGTTACTGGGACATTACTTGTATTCCTCTCCAGTGAAATTCAGTGTAAAATGTCTTCACTTCATCTGACATCTTTTTTTTTCCTTCCATTACTGATTCTTCCAACCTTATTTTTCTTGGGACCAATGCTGATTTTAACAGTCTTAAATATATGAAGAAACTTGTCTGTTTTTATATTTTTGGCTAGCTTTCTGTCATACTCTCTATTATACTTTTTGGAATTTTTTTTCTGTGCTTTTAACTTTTGATCCAGTGTGCTGACCTGCTGACTATCATGGAAGATTTTATTTTTGCTATCCTTTGGGTTTTTTTTGTTAACCATGAACCGCAGAATATTCCTTTTTGAATTTTTCTTACTATTACCAACTGATTTGTATTTTCTGGATTATCCCCTTAAACGTTTGCCACTGCAACTTTACTGACTTGTCCTATAACCTAAGTTGCCAGTTCATTTTGCTAACTCTGCTTTTATTTCCGAATTCAGAATTCTACTCTTGGACCCACTCTTCTCTCTCTCAAACTGCCCGTAAAGTTTAATGCTATTATAGTCACTAATACATAGGGGTACTTTCACTTAAGTCTTTAATTCTGGCAGCATCTATGAGCAGAAAACTCAGTGTTTCTATTCTGGGGTTCTGATGCTGTTTGCAGGTGTGACCAGAACTGCTGAGTTTCATCCGTAATTTATTTTTGTTTTTGAATCTCCAGCATCTACAGCTCTTTGGATTGTTTTAAATGAATCTTATTCATCAAAACCAGGTCTAGTATAGCCTGACATAACATGCTGATCTAAGAAATTGTCCCTGATAGCATTCAACAAATTCCTGGTCCAGCCAACTTATTCTCATTTTATTTTTAATTTCCATTGTACATGTAGATTAAAATCCCCATGAAAATTGTAGCACTTCTTTGACAAGCTCCCATTTGTTTTTTAATTCCCCTATCTCATTTGCAGTCACATCCTCATGTACCTACCCACTGACCATATCAGAATGCCCTACCCTAAGACATGTGACTGCATCCTCCTACAAAGAATGCATGTAACTTCCTGCCTCTCCTGATGAAGCAATAAATGTAGTTCTGTCTCCAGCTCAGAATCTTAGTTGAAGCTGCTTGAACTTCAAGCACTTGAAGACATGTTTACAGGTTAAAAACCAGCTGTTGTGAATTATTGGTATATAAATCTACTAATTAAAATACCAATCCCTTTATTAACTCTTCCTCTATGTATGAATATATGCATGGGGAGATGTGGAAATGGGTATGAAGGACAGACAGGAAGTCTGAGGGTGCTGTTTTATATCCTGAAATGATTGTTGTGCTGGTCAGAATGCTGTTCCCTGTTTTTTTTAAAATATTCTTCAGCTGGTTTGCAAGAAGCACAACTTGACTGGTTCACTTATAAAAGATCTTTGACTTATAAATTTAAAAGTCAGAGTTGGCATCAACAGTTTTTTAAAAATAGAAAAACTGGTTTTCTTCAGGCTTAGTGGCTTTTAATAGAGGGAATGTAGAGATCTGATTACTTTTCTGCATTCTGTTCACAGTCCTAAGCTGTTATAGAACCATAGTCTTGGAGTCATACAGCATGGAAACTGACCCTTCAGCCCAACCAGTCCATGCTGGCTATAATCCCAAATTAAACTAGTCCCACTTGCCTGTGCTTGGCCCACATCCCTCCCAATTCTACTTATTTGTGCACTTATCTAAACATCTCTTAAACATTGCAACTGTACCCACATCCATCGTTTCCTCTGCAAGTTCATTTTGCACACACCACTTTATGTATTTTTTTAAATTGTCCCTCGTGTCCCTTTTTAAAATCTTTCTCCTATCCCTCTCCTTATATGTCTGCTCAGCTATCTGAGAGGCAACTATGTAGTTGTTTGCAAGCAGAAAGTCTTTGATGTGTGAACTGGTAATGACAGTCAGCTATTTGTTGCCAGTTGGATCTCCATCTGCACGCAACCCTTTAACTCCAGTTTGTTTCAAACGCATTTTAACCTGGTGCTTGAATAAGCAGCTGTTTAATGGCATTTTTAATAGGGATGGGTTAGTTCAGTTGGCTGGAGAGCTGGTTTGTCATTGTAATACCAACAGCTTGGGTTCAATTCCCACACTGGCTGAGGTTATCTTGGAGGGCTTTTCCTTCTCAGTCTCTCCTTCCTGAGGCATGGTGACCCACAGTTTTTAGACCACTGTCAGTCTTCACTCATTAAAGAGCAGCTTTGTGATCTGGTAGAACTCTATCTTCACCTTACTATGTGTGACTGGTTACCTGATTTGTAGGGCAAGTCTAATTTTGTCTCCTTAAGTTTGAGTCTCTTGATTGCAAGGGCTGATATCTTGCATGCTTGATTGAGCCCAGGATTTGAATTAAATGCTTGTTTGAAAACCAGCATAGTCTGTGTCCTCTGTTTTAGGACGGCACTGTCTAGATTCCTATTTTGCCAGACTTAACTTGTATGTGACTACTTTTTGGATCTGTCTATTAACTTAGAGGAGCTAAGCCAGGATAAACATTTAAACTGAGTCTGGGGTTTGGTCACATGTGCCATTTCTTTTTGACTTTGTTTTTATCTCTCCTTTCCTCACAGGTTATTTCACATACCTGTCTTTTTTAAGGTCCACCTCACTGTAGTTCATGATGGCTGAAAAGTTTACAATTGAGAGCCCAGATGTGACCTACACTAAGGATTGCATTGAGGCAATATATTCCTACCAGACTACACAGGTCTATGAAGAGAATGGATCGCTTAAGGTAAGGTGTCTGCTGTCTAATTTCTGTTGAATTAAATGTCAGAAAGGTAAGCAGCATGCAGTGTGGGTGTGTTTACAGGTTACTGTAATCAGTCAGTTTATTCTGATGCTGAGTGCCAGTAGTGTCAAGAGCTATTAAGTGCCAGTTCTATCTCAGTGAGAATAGATGCAGTAACAACTTATGAACAAAGTGGGTCTTTATGAAACTTGAATATAAATGTGATTAAATAATGAAATCTCCACTTAAGGTGCAATTATTTCTTTCCATCTAATAAAATTGGACCACTTGTTGTCTTGTGTGTGTATATGTTGCCTGTTTTGTTTTTTCTTGTTCTTCCATTCCACTCTCATCCAAATGAAAATGTTCCCAGCCTCAGAGTTTTGGGTAACATCTTTTTATACAATCCCTGCTTTTTCCATCTTTTTTTATGTAAATCTGAAATCTGCCCATTAGCCTCTCTTGTCCTTTCCTTACTTACAACTTATGCTGTGCAGGATGTTGCTGGTGGTCTTGCTATGGGATTAAGCAGCAGGAATTAAATATGAGGCATTTTATGTATTTTTCCTAACAAAGAAAGAAACCAGGGGGTCCCAGCTTCAGTTTTTTGTACCTGGTTGATCTGGTAATGAGCGCATTGAATTGGTATTTGCTGACTTGGGTTAAAGGAAAGTGAAATTAGTAATGTTTCCCATTCCTGACTATGTCCAGCGAACTTCTGATTGGATGCTGGCTGAAAGTGGAATGAAGCTCTGAATATTCCAACTGCTTATGTATATAGTTTGAGCACTTCAACATCCTCACGTAGGTGAGGTATTGTGCCCCATTTGAAATTGGACAAAATTTACAATTTAAAACCTTATACATTTGGGGGAATTTATTGAATTAATACTCTTAAACTGTTTTATTTTGTTGTTTGCTATATAGGAAAAGAGGGCTGAGAAAAACCCAGCTGTTAGATGAGGTGCAAGGGCTATATTGTAAAACATTACTACATTGATGTCAGACTAGTTTGTTTGTTTTTGTTTATATATAGCACCTTTTAAACTAAAACCAGACCAAGAATACATCATGATGGATGTGATGTGGATATTATCTGTTTATCTCTTGATATCACTGACAATGCTGATATTAATTTGAGGATCAGATACACTTTTCTTTTTCAGTGTGATCCTGGTGATCTCAAGTGGAAGAATTGTCTGGAAATCTTCTGTTACTGTGGGTAGAGATTTGAATTTGCAGCATGCTGTTTTGGAGCCGAATCATAAAATTCCACAGCATAGGAGGCAGCGATTCGACACATCGTACCTTTGCCTGCTTTTTGAAAGGACCATCCAAATGGTGCCCCCTTCCTTTATGCTCCAGTTCTTTCCTCCTTGCCCTGCAGTGCTCTCACTTCTAGACTATCTACAGAAATGGTTTATGGCTACACTTTGTAAGATTCCTGATCTACTCCGTCATAGATTTTAAATAAACCCCGATTGTGAATATGGGTGGGAAGATGTAGAAAAATTGCTTTCCCTTAACTGGGAAAAGTATGGCATTGTGGGTAAGAAAAGTAGTGCAGGCTGTTTAAAATTCAAACCCACTGCCTGATATCTCAGATTTTGAGTTATCTGTAAACAGATCTACATATCTCCACTGGTTTCAAATTACACAGTCAATTCTTTTGAAGAGGAATATTTGACCATACAATTGTCCATTACCCTTTTACCTATGGTATGAGCCAAGCTTTCCAACCCATGTGACTGTCCACTGAAATGTTAGTATTACAGATAAATCTAATTTGAGTCACTGTGGCAACATGCCACATGTAAGGTGTGGTGTGAACCTATGGATAGCAATGTCAGGGACTCCAACTTTCTTTCCATCTTCTAGCCAACTGAGGATCTCTCCTGCTCTTACTATCTGCCATTTGTGTACATGACAAAGGCCTGATGGTTGATCAGCTTGTTCAGCAGCTTTATGAAAATACCTTCCTTGATTATCAGACCTTGGGTGGTTAGATTCTAACCTGAAGCTTCTGACTTAGGCAGGGATGCTCCTCACTGCTTTAAAAGCCCTCCAGTCTGTTGGAATTGTTCGTACTTGGCAATAATGGAGAGTAGAGTTTATTTGCAACTTTTAACTACACCAAATCAACAATATAATGCATAATATGTGATAGTTTGAACTAGCCTGCAAATAGTTGATTGCAATTTGAAATTTTTTAAACAATTTTCATGTTTCTAGTCTAGAGTCCTTCCATTGGTATGTATAACTATGCACTGGCAAAACTGGGAAATAAATGTCCAAACACTGCTATTCACATCAGGTCAACCTTAAAGAATACTTAAGATCAAAACAGTTTTTATCCCTTTAACCAGTCATCCACCTAGTACAGTCTTGATGTATTTTATTTTTGTTTTAAAGCTTTAATATGTCGATAGTCTGTTTAAAGTGTAACCCTTAGTGTGTTACTGGACATTTGCAGACTGGATTTATTTTGATCCTTCAGATAAGAGGAAATGGAGTATGTAATTACTTTTCTCGGAAGTGGCAGGATTGTTTCCTCCCAAAACAAAGCCAATCTCACCTTTTCTGCTTTTCTATGTTGTCTTCCCCATGTGGATGCCTTGGATCATTGTTTTACTTTAAATTTGCATGTATTCTCTTATTTGAAGGTGCAAAGATGATTTTTTGCAGTACTTAGAGCTACTGAATTCTGCTTACTCTGTAAGCATTCCATTAAACACAATCTATTCTTGTTGATTTTTAAAAATATTTTGGAACCATCCCATATAGGAAATGGTCAGCAGTGAAAAGCCACTTGGAGCAGCTTGGCTGTTTTTACGCCAGTGTTTTCTTTTCAAAATGATTCTGCAAACCCATTGATGGTTCAGTGTTCTGATTTCCTGTTGCTTATGCCTGGTTTTAACTTATTAAGCACCTGTTGTGGTTAATGCTGCTTGTGACATTTCTAGGTAAAATAAAGCAATTCGATCCCGAACGTTAAGGTGACAGGATCATAAACCCGTGTCTGACTATGTTATGATAGCAATGGGTGAGATTTTTTCTGCAATATTTCTAGTTTTTAAGCATTATTAGGGAGGCCTTCAATGGAAGTGGTCTTTCAGATGAATATACACTTGTTTTTGTTTTTTTTTTTTGGAGCAGTATTATTCAATTACATTCACCTTCTCCATTCAAAGTGTGCAGTGTGGGTGATGCTAGAGGGACATGGGCAGGAGCTTAATTTATAAAGTTGAACTTTGTTCTTTGTGCATGTGTATCAAGTTAGCTGGGATTGTTATGGATGGTTCTGCCACAACCCCACTGAACCCCAAAATCCCCAAAGGTGTGCAATGGTTATGATTATTCACTCCCACAATGTGGGTGAGAGTAATGGAATTTTTTTGTACCATTAACATGCCTTCGGTGTAATGTTGTTTGGATTTCCCTTCCTCTTCACTTTTTTTGTGAACAATGCCCATGGGTTTGTTGTACCTTCAATGGTATTGGCAATATTTTTCAACCAAAGTTGCATTTGCATTCTTGCTCAACTGAGCAGATAGTGGAAGGAGCTTGCACATAGTTGTTGTATCAACTTTGTTGAACCTTCCTTTGAGTTAAACTGTCCCCAGGAGGAGCAAAAGCTAACTGAATTTCAACCCAAGGTCAGTTAGCAAACTGCTTCTTCCCCTGGTGATGCCTTAAGGTAAATGATGGTTCAAGATTTGTTTTATTTTTTGATTTCTGTTTTTGTTGGGCTGTAACTAGGTGAAACCACACTCTACGAGATTTATCTTCCGCACAGAGACAAAGGTACCGAAACTTGGCGTAATGCTGGTCGGATGGGGTGGTAACAATGGAACAACTGTTACTGCAGCAGTTCTGGCCAACAAATTGGGATTTTCTTGGATGACCAAAACAGGAGAAAAGGTTGGTTGCTGCTTATACCATGAAATCTTTTCTGCTTATTTCTCCAAGAAAGTAGGTATACTTTGGGATAATGGACAAAATTTTATAGATTGATATGTTTTTTAATTGTGTAGAACTCCTGAGATATAGAACAGCACAGGAACAGGCACTCCAGCCTACAATGTCTGAACTGACCATATCATTCTAAACTAATTCCATCTGCCCTACATGTTTTTGTCTATCTAAATACGTCTTAAATGTGCGTGCGTCCGTCCGTCCGGGATTGTCCGACCTCTGCATGTAGCTAATATACGCCGTCCCAGGCTACCCATGTCTGTATCCAACCCATCTCTGTTTGTTACAAGACGTCCCAGCACGGATCCTTGTGGAATGCCACTGGCCTTGGACCTCTAGTCAGAAGACTACCCCTCCACAACTATCGTATCCAGCATGCCAACGCACCATGGATCCCAAAATACAGTGGCTGCTGGCAAACAAGTATTAGAAAAACTCAGGCCTGGCAGCATCTGTGGAGACAAAGCAGAGTTAATGTTTAGTGTGCAGTGACCTTTCAAAATGTTTTCCAGCATTTCTGAATTCCAATGATTTTGCACCATGGATTCCAAGTGATTTAATCTTCTGGACCAGTCTACCATGAGCAACCTTGTCCCATGCTTTACTCAAGTCCATGTAGACAACATCCACTGCCCAACCCTCATCAATAGTCTTTATCACTTTGTCGTCTTAATTCCGTTGGCCTCGGATATGTCATGGTCCCTTTTTAGCACTCCTAATTCCTTGTTTAAGTTTTTTCCTACTTTTATGTTTCGCAAGGGATTCCTATTTCTTTTTCTATCTCTTGTCATCCAGGGGTCCCAAATATTGCCATCCTTCTCTTTTATCCTCACAAGAACATGCTGTCGTAATCATTCTGATCAGCTGGCCCTTGAAAGCCCCCCATGGAATATAGACACTAAACTCTGCACATACTTAAGGCAGAGAAACACAGTTTTTGATTTCTAAGGGAATTGTGGACCGGTAAATTAGGTTAAAGTAAAAAAATTGAATGTATTGAATGGCAGAGCGAGGTCAAGGGTTATACAGTGTTCATCTGCATTATTTCTTCTTGTACTGCTTGCCCACCTTGTGTAATATTCTGCCAACGCTCCAGAGGGCCACTTGGATGATTTACTGTTGAGCTTGTGGATTCAATGGGCTGATCGGCTTACCCTTGTTTCTTGTATTGAATTGAAAATCATGTGACTAACAATACATAGTAGCATAATGTATAAAATTCAGTAGCATCTCAATGTGCTTGATGTAATTTCCTCTTTTTGTTTCTATTCTGTTTTGTCTTCATGCCTGCCCTCTCAATATGTAGGTTGCTAATTACTATGGATCCTTGTTTCAAGCCTCCACTGTGTGCCTCGGGACAGGTCCTGCTGGTGATGTTTATGTGCCCTTCAAGGATCTACTGCCCACAGTCAGTCCAAATGATATTGTGTTTGATGGTAGGTATCATGCTTGCTGTAAAACTGCATTATCAGCATCGCTGGAGCTGCTGGGAGTTTTGGGGGGGTGAGAGGAGAAATTTTGTCAGATGCGAAAACTGGTAACCTAGTTTTAAAATAAAGTAGAATAGGGCTCCCTGAAGTGGGTGTCAGGAACCCCAAGTGAATCTGAGCTCTGAGGTAGCCGTGACCACATGGAAGTTTGACCAAGTTACAATAACTAATTTCTGACACAGGTTCAGTGGACTTGAACTCTTAACTGTTTTTCCCTTTCCACAGATGCAGCCAGACCTGCTGTATTTCTGTAGCACCGTTTTTGTTTCCAATTTTCCGGCATTCATAATTCCAGTTCTTTGAACAACTGTGCTTCTGTTTGAGCCAGCTCACATTCATGTGCTCTCTTGCACTCACTCGCACATGGGCATGTGTATGTTTGCCTGGGATCATAGTGGAGGGAAATGGTCTGCGGAACAATGAACCAGAACAAAAATGTACCTACGGTTTTCTCCAACCAGAAGTCTCTTATACTGATCTGGATGCTGCTGTATGGGTGTATCGCTATCTAACAGACATATTTAGCTCACTGCAAATATTTGTACTATATTGACGTGCTATGCATTAGAAATCCATATCACTTTTTTTGCCAAATGCTATATGCCTGTCTAAATCTGGTCTTTGGGCTGAACAAATATTTTTACATTTGTGTTGAGAATTATTCAGCACTGAGTAAATACTTTTAGTGGTCCTCTGACCAGAAGTCTCACCTACATAGGGACATAGACTACCACATAAGATCATGTTTAAGTGGACTGATGCAAAATGGTTAAAATTAGTGCAGGACATTCTTGTGCAAGCCTGGCAAGCATTTGTATTCCTATCAGCATCACCAGACAGTATATTGTCTAAATACTCACATTGTGTGCAAATTGACTGTTGAATTTGACTCTGACAACATTTTCAGACGCAATTCCTAGGCTGTAGTGCTGAGAATGTGAAAACAGCTCCGTATCTGCAACCTTTACTTTTTTTTTTGTCCTTGACTAATTTTGGAATTAAATTGAGATTTGTTTTTCAAGGCTGGGATATCTCCTCCATGAATCTCTCTGACGCAATGGTGCGAGCTCAGGTCCTTGATTGGTCACTTCAGGAACAGCTAAAGCCTCATATGAAGAAGTTCCATCCTCGGCCTTCTGTTTACATTCCAGAATTCATTGCAGCTAATCAGGAGGACCGAGTGGATAATGTAATTAAAGGTTCCAAAAAGGAACAGGTACGGTTTTATAATTGAGTCAAAAGATTTAAATCATTTGAGTGTTTCTATTCTGGGCATTTAGTAGAATAAGGAGGTCATTTACCATGCAGACTGGATCTGTTTAAAATGCATTTTTCTCTTGAAGGTGCTCCCTGACAGAGGTGATGCAGGCTATTGTGGGTGGGTGTATGTAGGTGTGGAAACTTTGATTTGTGTGTTGCTCTGCAGTCAACCTGACTTCAGAGTAAGTATACTTGATCGACACCCTAGGAGCAGACCACTTTTCTTGAGGGAGGGGCTTTTTAAGAATTTTTGTTAACAAAGATTTTGGTAATATAAATTTTGTTTGAATAGTTTTGTTTCTCTTTGTAGGTTGAGCAAATTAGAAAGGACATCCGGGACTTCAAAGCAAAGAGTGGAGTTGATAAAGTGATTGTATTGTGGACAGCAAATACTGAGCGTTTTTGTGATGTCCTACCTGGTATAAATGACACAGCAGAAAATATCTTGAAAACAATTGAGGTGATGTGCCATATCCTTGAAACAATTTGTCAAATATGTGCTCTCCCAACAAATGATATACTCCAAATTTTGACCATCTTGCCACCTAGCTGGTAATGTACTGTGAAAGACTAATTTGTAACAGATCATTTAGTTTAACTTTCTTGTCCTATCCTATTGCAGTTTGGTAGGGAGATATCACCTTCATCCATGTTTGCTGTGGCTAGCATTATGGAAGGTTGTGCCTACATCAATGGATCTCCACAGAACACTTTTGTGCCAGGCATAGTTGACCTTGCTATTAAACATAAAGTGTTTATTGGTGGTGATGACTTCAAATCTGGTCAGACGAAGATGAAATCTGTGCTAGTAGATTTCCTAGTCAGCGCTGGTCTGAAGGTGAGAAACTTAAGTTTGTCACATCTATGGAATCATTTGTACTCATTCTGAATGTATTAAATCTGATCTCTAATTTGAATTGACTGGTCTTGAGTAGGCAGAACTTTGTACTCTTGGAATTAAACTATTGTCTTTGCCCAGCCTGGAGAGATTGGTAAATGTTTAGTGAAAGTAGGATATGACATGGTCTGTCCAATATTGTGACAATACATTGTAAAAGCAGGCAATTAATTTAATGTTGGTGCCTAGTGATAACTTCTAAAATTCTGGAATCTTAGCTGCTGAAAATAAATTCTCAGCCTTGATTATTGAAGAACATTAAAACTAAATCTTGCATCTTGGTATCATTAAAACTATATTTTATAGTTTGTCATTACAGCAGCATTAATGGTTTCAGGATTTTCTGATTTATAGTTCTGGGTTGAAGTGGAATTATTTTAAGACCATTGGGAGTTTGAAGTTTCATTTAATGGTCCAATTATTTCATCTGCACAGAGGCCCTTTTTGATTTAGTGCCTAATATGTAGTTTCTGTAAATAACTATGACAGATTGCTTGAAATAGTATGTTGCTTGCTAGTTTCTTGACTTATTTGCTTGCTAGTTTATGCTGTGCCAATTGCAACAATTGATTTGTAGAGGAAAATGTCCCAAGAAAGAATTTCATGTTATTGAGGAGTTGAGATTTAAAGGCTGACTGGTTAACTTGAAAGGACTAAGTAATAGTGCTCTATATTTTTCTTCCCTCCTTGCAGACAGTCTCAATTGTCAGTTACAATCATCTGGGCAACAACGATGGGAAGAATCTGTCCGCACCAGAGCAGTTCCGATCAAAGGAGATCTCAAAGAGTAGTGTAGTGGATGACATGGTTCACTCTAATCCCATTTTATACAAACCATCTGAGAAACCAGATCATTGTGTAAGTACTTGGGAGAGGGGGCTCCCCTTGCAAATTTATACCAAGTCAGACCTGAATAATGTGTACATATCGGTGTATTTATACAGCTGGGTTGAAAAGTTTGCAAACCTTGTATAATCTTTTTATATCCTAATTCATATTTCAGAAGTTTTAAAATCCTAATTCATGTTTCCACTTGATATTTTGTGTATTGTCCCTGTTGTTTTGTAATGACTATTGTGATCTTGTTTGTGTTCTCCAAACATGGCTATTATATCGTAGTTGGGCTTTTCACAGTCCAGGATCATGCTGATATTTGTAATTGGATCTGCACGTGATTTTGGGAAGAAATGGCAACATTTCAAACAATCTTCAGTGAAGCTGCTTGAGGACTGTTTCAGATCTATTGATGCTCAGCTTAGATGAAACTCCTTGTGTATATTTTTATCTAGCTGTAAGATAATCAGAAATTCATTGAGAAGCATGAAACTCAATAAAGTGAGAGGTCATAAATGTAGATTCATTTGGTATGATGGAGAATTTACAAATGTTTCAAATCATACATTGAATACAAAGCATATCTTTTGTGGGGAATGGCTTTGAAGGTAATAGTCACCAAAATATGCAACAGAAAATTCTGGAAAACTCTGGAATTCTGCTTTGGGATGTTGGAAGCAAAATTGATACACTTGCGAAGATGAATATTTTTGAGGATTACAATAGAGTTGGTTGTGGTGCAGCATCAATACCAGCATCCTGATCAGGGTTATATCGCCTAATTTTTGTGCTGGCTATCCTATATTCACTAGATTAGCATAGTAAGCAGCTCGAAGAATTGAAGTGTGCTAAGGTGTCTCTTCTACTGATCTACTTTGATTTTTTGCTTGTTTTAGGTTGTAATTAAGTATGTTCCATATGTTGGAGATAGTAAGCGTGCGATGGATGAGTATACATCAGAAATTATGATGGGTGGCACTAATACCATTGTCCTCCATAACACTTGTGAGGTATGTGCCAAATTTCAATTCCCTATTGGTAAATATTAAGGTATTTTAGGAGTGAGTTTGGAGAAGGATTGCGTGAACATTAAGGAGATGGGTAAGAGTGAATGAGAAGTATTTGTAATATTTTTCATAATGCTGAAATACTGAGTTTCATTTGTTGCTTGATCTTTTTTAAACTTTATGTAATATGTCGACAATGCAGCATTATACTTTGAGTAGCAAAATGTCCTGAATAAAAATACGTGAGACAAAGAGCAAGGAACAGAGCATCAAATTGAATCACAGGAGGTCAGATGGCCCACTTCCAATTTGCTATTCAGCTGTTGCAGTATATGCTAATCCTACATTCTTGCTCACTACTCATTTTACTGTTGGGAGTGAGAGGGGTAGAGAAGTAGCTTGCATCATTACTGAAAAGAAAATACTGTTAGTTTAGCATTTTAGGTTTCTTTCAAAACATTTTTTTTTCCCCGTAGCCTGTTTTAAAGTTTGTTTTTGTAACATTGTCGACTGTTTTTGCCCCCTGAAACTCATGCTACACTAATTTGATCAGTATTTTAATTAATACACTCATTGCATTTTATATGCAATCCAGGCCTTTAAGGCATTTTCAGTGCCAGTCCAATATCTGTAGTTTTGCTCATCTGAATATTTAATATTCAAATTAGGCTGTGTCTGCTGACACCCACAGCTGTGCATGCATGCTAATCTGGAAACACTCCTGCACGCGACTTCATTTGGGATCCATTTTTTGGGTAGGATTGTGGGAAGAGGAAAAGAGGAAAGTGAGGACTTGTTTCCCTGTCTCTATCCAAATCACTGTGCGTGTGAGAATTTGTGGCACATAATGCACATGCACTGGTGTGAGTAAAGGTAGCCATTAAATTATGGGCCCCCTCTGCTTTTTTCCCAATTTGTCTTGCATTAATTATATATTGTTTTAATCCAGAAAGCAGTTTTTTTGCTTTCTACACATAGACTGTCCTCTTCCTGTGACTACAGTACATTTTTTGTTTAATAGATGCATATTACTAATTAATATGATATCCATTGTACCTTCTGGGTTATTGTTATATTTTAGTCTTTCCCTTCAAACATTTCAGGTGAAGTGGAGTTTCCTTTGTCACTGTTTTTGAATTCACTAATTTCTGTTATTCTCTGAAGCCTAGTCTACAAGGTCATTATTAATCTTCCTTTTTAATTGAGTTTTCAGTGCAATTTTAGTTAGCATAGATATCAAGGGTTGAATGGCCTACTCCTGCACCTATTTTCTATCTTTCTCCAGACACCTGCAGTATTCAGGAATGTGGAATGTGTTCAATGATACTTCTAATTGCCTAATTCCAGTTCTGACTTGACTTTGTGTCTGAAGTAAAAGACTCCTCTTTCTGGTCCTGTTTTCTGCTTTTCCTTTAGTTGTGGAAAATTTGCTAATACAGACCCTATACATGACTTGAGTTAGATGTGAATGATTCTAGGACATATGTATTGGACAGATTATACATATAATTCTGGCAATGGGTGACTGGACTCAGAAGGTTAATTCTGTTTCTCCCTCAACAGATGCTGCTAAACCTGTTGAGTTTCTCCAGCAGATTTTATTTGTTTCAAATTTCAGTTTCACGTTTTTATACAGATCCATGATTTATAGTATTTTTATCTTAGTGGTTTTTTTGTTTCTTCTTCTGATTTGAATATCTACTAAAAAAAATTTTGTTCAAACATTTATTCTTTTAGGATTCCTTGCTGGCTAGTCCACTTATTCTAGACCTTGTGATCCTGACTGAGCTGTGCCAAAGGATAACATTCAAAACAGAATTGGATCTAGAATTCCAAACATTCCACAGTGTTCTCTCCATCCTCAGCTACCTCTGCAAAGCTCCATTGGTTCCAGATGGAAGTCCTATCGTTAACTCTCTTTTCAGACAAAGGGCTTGCATTGAAAACATTCTGAGGTATGCACTGTACTACTCCAGTAAAGCTTAGAAGGATAGTAATTGACAGGATTGAAAAAAATTGAGTGGTGAATTTAGGATGCAAAGGTAATCTGTTGCTTGCATTTTCTTCGAGGCAAACAAAGCAAGCATTTCAATTAATTAATGGCTGTATCAAATGATTGATGCTTTGCTCAGTGTTGGGTTTGAACATATAGAGGTCAGTGTCTCTATGTACATTGTGTTCAATCTGTAGGTGACTCTGCAGGAGAGTCATCTAAATTGACTCGTCACCAATAACTGGTTTTGTTTTTGTTTTGTTTAGGGCTTGTTTGGCCCTTCCTCCTCAGAACCATATGTTACTGGAACACAAGATGCAAAGGAGCTTTATGACTACCAGGATGACTGACCATTATGTAGCTCAACCTATACCTCACATAAATGAGAAACTCCAGAATATCCTCAAAAACAATCATATTTTAAATGGTCACACCAATGGATATGTTAACTAAATTTTCAAAGTTATTACTCAGTGCAGATATTGGTGTAGCAATATAGTTGAAACTGTCAAGGTTATTCTTTTGAATTTTGATCTCTAAGCTATTCTGAATATGAGTATTCTTGTTTAATCTATCAAACACTATTGAAAGTTTGTTGCACTGCCCTTGTTTGTTACCTATAACATTGATGCTAGCTATCAACTGTTGCAAAGCTAGATATCAAACGGTCCAGAATGGTTTAAGTACCTTTTTTGCTTTGGAAGTATTGATAACTTTGTTAGTAGTAAGTGGGAAGCCTACTGCCTAAATTTTTGAGTTATAAGCAGATGCTGTAAGTTAAAAATAAAACTTTTTTGATCTTGGTGTCCATTTTGCTTTTGTTTTGCTGTTTTTTTGTTGTTGTGCAGAGTTGCAATTGTAAATGGATGTTCTGAGAACAAGCACTTGACAGTTTCTCCACAGTCCCTCACTGTTAAGAACATAGGAATATAAGAACTAGGAGTAGGCCCTCTGGGCCTTCAAGCCTGCTCTGCTATTCAATAAGATCATGGCAGATCTTTTCATGGACTCAGCTCCACTTACCTACCATCTCACTTTATCCTTTAATTCCTTTATTGAACAAAAAAAAACTATCTTAGCTTTAAAAATTTTTAAAGTAGCATCAACTACTTCACTGGGCAGAGAATTCCATAGATTTACAATCCTTTGGGTGAAGTTTGTTTCTTCTCAATTCAGTCCTAAACCCACCTAGACTGAACAAAACACATTTTGATTTCTTTACATGCAGCCTAATCTCCTCCTCCTCACCCGTTTTTTGAAAAAAAAAATAGTATTTGCATTTCTTTTTTTTTTTAGAAAATGCAAGTTCTGAGTTTTTCATTGTGCTTTCCAAAGCATTGTACATCAATTTGAATGCTGTTGCCATTGGTGGAGAAAAATTAGGGTAAACAATTTTTGCAACATTTTTTTCATATCCTTCGTTGTCATTCCACCAGTAGGAGCTGAGTCCCAAACTTCAATATCTTTTTCATGTGGTTCACAATTATTTTACCTTGTCTTTCAAACTTTCCTTTTTTAATGGTGGTCTATACCTGTCTTCTGGGTTAGAAGCATACAACATAGCACACCCTTTAGTCCAACTTGTCCATGCCAAATAAGGTTTCCCAATTAAGTGATGGTTACCATATATTTAAAAATATGATCTGCATGTTATCTGGCATTTTATTTATAGTAGGAGAAAGTGAGGACTGCAGATGCTGGAGATCAGAGCTGAAAATGTGTTGCTGGAAAAGCGCAGCAGGTCCGGCAGCATCCAAGGAGCAGGAGAATCGACGTTTCGGGCATGAGCCTGAAGAAGTTACAAGATTCCTGAAGAAGGGCTCATGCCCGAAACGTCGATTCTCCTGCTCTTTGGATGCTGCCTGACCTGCTGCGCTTTTCCAGCAACACATTTTCAGCTTTTATTTACAGTAACTTTGTCAAAGGTCACACATGTTTGTAATTACTTCACCAGCTATGGATTGTTTGACTGGAGTGCATGCTCCCAAGGTAAAAGGTTGCCTTCTGCATCACCTCAATGGTGTACCCTTTTACTGTTACAAGGTGACCTTTTTTAAAAAAAAGATTTTGATGGCCTGAGTTGCATGGGCAGTTAATATTCATCAGCAATTGTAGGAATAGAGTTCAGAATTACTGATTTAGGGAGCATTATTACATACTGGCTCATTTTAGTGATTTAAGAGAATGGGGAAACACTGAGGCAAAACTGAAGACTGCAGATGCCGGAAACCAGATTTTAGATCAGAGTGGTGCTGGAAAAGCACAGCAGGTCAGGCAGCATCCAAGGAGCAGGAAAATCAGCATTTTCCTTCTCCTCTGATGCTGCCTGACCTGCTGTGCTTTTCCAGCACCACTCTGATCTAAAATCTGGTGTAACACTGAGCTGGGTCCAGATACCAGAGCCTTGAATATAGATATGTGATTTGAAACATCTACTTCCTCTAGTGTGAATGCTACTAGTGTTGAGAGAATCTTCCTGATGCAAGGAACCACGTCAGTTTTCCTGATATGACACATTTTTAATGCAGAAGTGGAACAAGTATCTTTGAAAAACCTTTTTATAATAAGCATCCAGTAATCTGTACAATCTGTGTTAATTGTGTTCTGATAACATTTAGTTTACTGTTGTGAAACTAGTCAAATCTCATCCCCTCTTAATTGCATCTGCCCATGGGCACTTTTAAATGTCTAACCCTCCATAACTTGTTCTGGGATTTGATTTATTAGTGCATGTATTGAGATAGTATTGCTAAATAATACTTTTCACTAACTAAGCAAATCATACCTTTCATAAGTACATCTGGGTAACAACAGAATGCCGAATAGTGATGCAGCTACAGAGAAGGTGCAGAAGATGATCAGCTGTAGCACATGAAAATTTTGTTCTTTAGTCTGATAAGTGTTTTTCCTGCTGTTAAATCTGTTGGTACTTGTTTTCAAACTTTTTTTATATTCTACCTGATAGATTAAGTGGAAGAGTATAACCTGGGTGGGAGGGATCTTCGATTATGTTGGCGGCTTTTGTGAGGTAGTGGGAAGTGTAGATGGAGTTAATGGAATGAAAGCTGGTTTTTGTGATGGACTGGGCTGTATTCACGACTGTGACTTCTTGCACCTCCACCTCTGCACCATTGATACAGATAGGGATGTGTCCTCCACTCCGCTTCCTGAAGTCCAATACCAGCTCCTTTCATTTTGCTGACATTGAGGGAGAGATTTTTGTCTTTTCACTATGCCACTAAACTGTCCATCTCCTTCCTGTATTCTGTCTTGATGTTGAGATTCAACCCATTGTGGTTATATCAGTGGCAAATTTGAAAATGGAGTTAGGGCTGAACTTGGCTATACAATTGTGAGTGAATAAGGGGCTGAATACACAGCCTTGTGGGCACCAGTGTAGAGGATTATAATGGAGGAGGTGTTGTCACCTATCTTTGCTGAACTATGGATTATGTCTAATTGCCATCTTAATCTGAAAGCATTACCTAAACCTTTCTCTCAATAGCAAGGTGAGATCTTCCCAGTCTTTGCACTTCTTCCACTTTTCCTCTCCACTCTTCCTCTTTTACCTGCTCTATCATGTCACTCACTCCTTGCCCTGATCCTTATGATGTGTAAGTGAGTGAAAAATAGGATTGGATGGGCTATTATGGACTGAGGTGGAATCAGGAGCAGGGATAACAAGTTTGTGGGGTGTAGTGTATATAAGGATTTGGGAACAAGCAACTGAGTGGAAATGAATAGATGCTAGGAACTCACTGAGAGGAAGACTGCTGCAATTTTAATGAACTGTGTGACCTGTTTGCTTGTTGAAAGAAAACTGCGTTTTGAATAAGAAATCAGAATCCTTGATGTTTATTGATGCAGTTTAATATGTAACTGATCATCTAAACCATCTTTACAATATATAAAGAACATACACAGGTGACAATATGTATACACAGTGACTGGCAAACCATGGTCTATGGGATTGGGATCCGCAAACTGCCTTGGGTAGGAGTCAACTTGTGTTTAATACTTTCAGGATATAACAAAATGTTTACTGTTTAATTATAATATCAGTTGGTAGACTGTAGGAATTTGGGGGTGTACAGAGTTAAACAGGAATTTAAAATAGATATATCTAATAAGTCTCATCAGTATGTGTCTGAGGTCCTTCATGTCAAGTGGCAAACTTTGTAACTTCCACAGTCATGATACAAAAATTTTAGTGATCTTGTCTGTGGAGCATATGCACCTTGTCTATTTTGGGTACACCGGTATCTGCCTCCTCACCACAGTAACTCATCACATATTTCACATTGAATCTAGAAAGGATTAGAAAGTTACGTGATCCCGTGATATCACAGTATGTCCTGCAGCTTGTTACTCTCAATTAATGGGTAGTGATTGATGGGGCAGGAGTTTGAGGGGTCTGGTTGTAGTCCCTAGCTAGCGTAAAGCTCCCCCCTCCCCCTTTGTATCCAGCAATTACAGCTCTATGATCCCTTTGTGCTAGTTACACTCTGGGTCTTGCAGCACATTGAGAGTGTGTTCACACTGCAGCTCACTGAGGGTTAGTTTCTCAGTGCAATATTCCCTCAGCATCATTACTTGTTAATGCACTATTGATATGTGACACTCCTGTCATTTCTTACTAACCTAACCTGGGCAGGCACCCTGACGGACAACACTAATGCCACTACAACATATGCTCTGGGTGTGGGGGAACGTAAGGCAAATCTTCTAGGATTGAAATTTCAACAACTTCAGTATCAGTGTCTGAGGAATGGACAATCAAATGTGAAAAGAGCAACCGACTGCCTTGAGGGAAGCTTGAAGTTAGGACTTGAATTTCAGCACAGATTGGACATTGGTTTTTTTCCAGCTTTCCTGAAAAGAAAGATATGAAATGTGCTAAAGGGACTGCGAGTGTTTGAGAGGAAATGTTAAAACTTAATTGTTTCAAGTGTGTGAGAACATGCAAGAGTTTGCACTCAAGTCAGAGAGCCAGAGCATGCAAGAGAAGCTGAGTGGGAGACAGAGAGAACAAGGAACTGATTATCAGTAGTTGATCTGATCCATTTGGCTCAATGCTGCAATTTGGCTCAATAATAAATAGTGAAAAATCTGAAAAATAATTCAGAAGGGTAATGCAGCTTCCTTCACAAGATTTGGATCAGGAGCAACTGTCATGTGTGGGGATTAAAGGAAGCATTAACCTCCATTAGATGCAACATTAATGCATGAAAAATATCTGGAATAATCTGAAGAAAACTTTGCCTTCTCTGGGAGAATGGTCAGTTTTTAGAACTAGACATAGGAGACACTTGGACCATCCAAACAGAAATACCTAGCAGTGCACCATCTCTCGTCACTTCATCTGACTCTTCCTTAAAATATCCCAAAAGTTTTCTCTTAATTCCGCATGATTTGAAGTAAATTAACTTCTTTCTGCTTTGACCATGTGACTTTATTGGAAGAATCCCTGAATTAACAAATTACCCACAATCCTGTACAATTCAATGAAGCCCCACAATTATCTCCTTCCAAGGTCAAAAGATTAGGTTTCACCTTGCAATGGGCTTGTGTTATCAAATGTTATTGGTTGCGATGTGAAGCTGCTCTGTAGCACACAGTCCTGGCGTCTTTGATAAACTTTAAAGATTTCAAGGACGCTCTGTCAGTGTCCTGCCCAACGTTATCAATTCGGCCGATACCAGCACATTACTTACTATCCCCTTGCTGTTGCAAGAGCCTGTTACACACCGGTAAACAGTCTGAATAAACTTTGCGATTTAATAGTTGGGCTAGTCAGTACTTGTGAACTAAGCAAATACAGGGCCCAGCCACAAGCATCATTGAGCTGGAGAGAAAAAAAATCAGCTCATTAGCTGTCAGTACAATTCCAGCCCCCACCTCACCAATCCACTTTCTTTGAAAGGTCAAGTTCAATCACTGAGTTGCAGACAGGATGGTGTGGTTTGATCAAACATAGCAGCTGAAATATTCATACAGTGCGCTTGCTCAAATCTGCTCCAGATTGAGACCTCAATCTTGTTTCTTTGTTGTCTGAATGGACAATACATTTGATACAAAAAAAAATCATCTTAAGATAAGAAAATGTCTTTTGATCACGCTGCACTGCTCTTTCATTCTGTCACTCTCCTCCTTTGGTCCCTGCCCCCATCCATCCCCCTAGTTGGTAATCTCTTTAGTTCCTCCAGAAAACCATAGGCCTCCACAGGCAGCTTGTCCCAATGTAACTCTGTGGATTCATCACTGCATTGGAGTCTGGTCATTGTCCATTAATTATGATTTATTTTAAATGGGATTGGCCTCCCATGTGAATATAATCTCACTTCCAGCTGGGTTGCACGAGGATCGGATGAGGCGGTTTTTGAGGATTTGGTCACACACTCATTGTCATACTGGGAGAGTACTGCAAAATGAAAGCACAGCACGTGAAAAGATCTTCACGGAGGAGCCATTCAGCCCACTGTATACGCACCAGCTCTTTGAAAGAGTTGCCCCATTATTCCCTCTTCTCCATAGAATCCCTACAGTGTAGAAACAGTCCCTTCAGCCCAAAACGTCGACACTGACCCTCTGAAGAGTAAAGCACCCGGACCCATTCCCTTACCCTATTATCCTATTTTTAACCCTAACTAATGCACCTAACCTATACATCCCTGAACACTCTGGGCAATTTATCATGGCCAATTCACCTGCACATCTTTGGATTTTGGGAGGAAACCCACACAGACAGTTGCCTGAGGCTGGAAACAAACCTGGGTCCCTGACATTGTGAGGCAGCAGTGCTAACCACTGAGCTACTGTGCCACCCCATGGTCATCTCTCTTATCCTGTAGCCCTATGTTTTTTTTTCTCATGTTCAAATACCAAAAGACCAACCTCAAATGTTGATGCATCTAGAAGCTCATCAGTGAAATGTCTGACTGACTGGCAGTTTCATCCAGTAGCATTGACTACTGAGACTGGGAGAGTTTGTACTAACTGGAAGAAAACAGCTGAGACAGGAAGGTGTGAGAAAAGTTGTAGTGTAGCCAACTTACACTTTCATTTTGGAATGGGTTTAAAAAGTTTCCTGTCAGCTCGCCATCATCACGAGGTGTTCCCGGGGGATTGCTCATCCCAGTCATGTTGTTTGGTGAATTCTAAAAGGACAAGGATGAGGAACATTGATCATTGATGTACTAATATCTGAAGAGTTGTGTTAATTGATTCATAACCTTCACTGTGTTCCCAATTAGTAATTCCCACGCCCCAGCCCCTAATCTTTCCATCAATTACCATCCCTCTAAATCTCCATAGTAAACTCCAACTGTACTTGGAAAAATGAAGAATTAATCCAGGACAATTCCAAACTAAAATCAGGAACTGATGCAGGAAACTGAAAACATGATAGCAAGCAGCCACCAGATGGAGACTGAATATTAGCTTGACACATGCTTTTAAACATACATCTGTGATAGAGTCATACAGAAGGGAAACATCCTTCAGTCCAAGCTGAGCATAATCCCAAACTAAACTGGTCCCACCTGCCTGCTCCATATCCCTTCAAATCTTTCCTATTCATGTACTTATCCAAAAATGTTGTAACTTTTAAATGTTACATTTGATAAGATTCCCATGGTAGGCTCATTCATAAAGTCAGGAAGTATGGGATACAGGGAGATTTGGCTATCTGGATTCAGAATTGGTTGGCTGACAGAAGGCAGAGAGTGGTTGTAGATGGAAAGTATTCTGCCTGGAGGTCAGTGTTGAGTGGCGTCCTGCAGGCCTCTGTTCTTTGGCCTCTGCTCTTTGTAGTTTTTATAAATGACTTGGATGAGGAGGTTGAGGGGTGGGTTAGTAAATTTGCAGATGACACAAAGGTTGGAGGTGTCGTTGGTAATATAGAGGGCTACTGCAGGCTCCAGCGTGACATAGACAGGATGCAGAGCTGGGCTGAGAAATGGCAGATGGAGTTCAACCTGGATTAATGCGAAGTGATGCATTTTGGAAGGTCGTACTCAAATGCTGAATATAGGATTAAAGACAGGATTCTTGGCAGTGTGGAGGAATAGAGGGATCTGGGTGTGCAAGTACATAGATCCCTCAAAGTTGCCACCCAAGTGGATAGGATTGTTAAGAAAGCATATGGTGTTTTGGCTTTCATTAACAGGGAGGTCGAGTTTAAGAGCCACAAAGTTTTGCTACAGCTCTACAAGTCCCTGGTGAGACCACACTTGGAATATTATGTCCAGTTCTGGTTTCCCGACTATAAGAAAGATACAGAGGGTGCAAAGAAGGTTTACCAGGATGCTGCCTGGACTGGACGGCTTGCCTTATGAAGAAAGGTTGGATAAGCTCGGACTTTTCTCTCTGGGGAGAAGGAGGAAGAGAGGAGACCTGATCAAGGTATAAAGATAATGAGTGGAATAGATAGAGTCAATAGCCAGAGACTTTTCCCCAGGGCAGGATTGACTGGTACAAGGAGTCAGCTTGAGGATATTAGGAGGAAGGTATAAAGGAGATGTCAGAGGTAGATTCTTTACGCAGAGAGTTGTGAATGCATGGAATCCGTTGCCAGCTGTGGTGGGGACATTTAAGTGACTGCTGGACATGCACATGGATAGCAGTGAGTTGAGGGGTGCGTAGGTTAAGTTATTATATTTTACATTAGGATTAAACCTCAACACAATTTCGTGGGCCAAAGGACCTGTGCTGTACTTTTCTATGTTCTATGTTGTAACTGTACCCGGATCCACTGCATCCTCAGGAAGTTCATTCCATATGCGAACTTTTTGCTCTATGTAAAAAAATTGCTCCTCATGTCTCTTTTAAGTCTCTCTCCTCTCTCCTTAAAAATGTGCCCCAAATCTTGAAATCCCCCATCCTAGGGAAAGGATACCTACCATTAACCCTATCTATACTCCTCATGATTTTGTAAACCTCTATAAGGTCACTTCTCAATCTCACTGGTCAATTTACTGCTACTTGTGCTTATTGCAGACAGGCCAAGATTCAGACACAGATATGACTGGAACACTGTCTCTGACTGGTCTTTGCTTTAAACTGAGCTCCCAGGTGAGTCTGAAGAGTGCAACAGCCCAATTTCTTGGAGATCCAAGTGTAGACCCAGGGGCTGTAACTTGCCTCAGACAAAGAGGAAAGCACATTTCTCAGGAGTTCCAAGATCATGTTCTCCACAGCCATGCTCAATATGCCAGTCGTGTCTCCACTTCAGGAACTGAAGCCCATAATCAAGGCTGAGGTTCCCGGTGTGGTGATGAGGGAGTGCTGCACTGTCTACAGAGTGGGTGGTGGATGCAGCACATTGGCCTGCTCAGATGAGTATAAAAGATCCTATGACTTATTGTTTTGAGGAAGAGTTTCCTGGGGATCTTAATATTGATCCTTCAACCAACATCACTAAACACAGCTCCTCTGATCAGTATCACTATCATTATTTCTGTTTATGGGATCTTGTGTAACATTTTTGCCAAACTTTCTACACACAGCATTTATTGCCCATCCCTAGTTACCCCTTGACAAGGTGGGGGTGAGCTGCCTTATTGAACCGCTGCTGTCCATTTGCTGTAGGTTGACCCACAATTCCCTTAGGGAGGGAATTCCAGGATTTTGACCCAGTGACACTGAAGAAACGGTGATATATTTTCACAAGTCAGGATGGTGAATGGCTTGGATGGGAACTTGCGTGGGGAGGTCTTCCCATGTGTCTGCTGTCTTTGTCCCTCTAGATGGTTGAGGTTTGTCAGGAACATACTTCCAAGGGAGACTTGGTGAGTTTCTGCAGTGCATCTTGTAGATGGTACACACTGCTGCTACTGCGCATCAGTGGTGGAGGGAATGGATGTTTGTGCATATGGTGCCAATCAAGTGGGCTGCTTTGCCCGGGACAGTATCAAGCTTCTTGAGTGTTGTTGGAGTTGCGCCCATCCAGGCATGTGGGGAGTATTCCATCACATCCCTGACTTGTGCCTTGTAGATGGTGGACAGGCTTTGGGGAGTCAGGAGGTGAGTTACTTGATGCAGTACTCCGAACCTCTGACCTGCTCTTGTAGCAACAGAATTTATATGGCTGGTCCAGTTGAGTTTCTGGTCAGTGGTACACCTTAGGATATTGATAGTGGAGAATTCAGCAATGATAATACCATTGAACATCAAAGAAGATTCACTCTTCTTGGAAATGGTCATTGCCTTTCATTTGTGTTGCATGAATGTTACTGGTTCTTGTCAGCTCAAGCCTGGATATTGTCCAGATCTTGGATATGGACTGTTTCAGTATCTAAGGAGTTTTGAATGGTGATGAAGCAGTTGAAGATGCTTGGGCCTCAGACACTACCCTGAGAAACTGCTGCAGAGATAACCTGCAGCTGAGGAGACTGACCTCCAACAACTAAAACCATCTTTCCTTGTGCCAGGTCTGACTCCAACCAACGGAGAATTTTCCCCCTGGTTCCTAAGGGAATTGGTTAAGGCTCCAGGACTCCATTATGTCGAGATCAAGCATCCCAAGAATGAATGAAACAAAATGTTGAGGTGAAGTGTGACAGAAGAATAGATGAGTCATGTTGAATGGACTATTGTAGTCTCAATAAAACAACAGGCCAGACAAATAAACAACCAGTGAGCTGCAGCAGCTTTGAACATACCTTAGACAACCCGTCCAAATCAGCAGTACCTGCAGAAGATGAAGAGACAGTCAGATACCTACAGGCCGACTGCAGACTTGAAGAACTCTCTCCACAGAGGCTGTCAGACCTGCTGAATTTCTTCAGCATTCTCTGTGTTTGTTTCAGATTACTATGTGTTATCTCAGGTCCAGGGTCAAATTACTCTGTGTTACTCTAGACGCAGAGTTTCATTACTTTCTGTTACAATGTTAAGAAATTAGAGCAGGAGCAGGTCAAGCCTGCTCTGCCATTGAATAAGGACAGGGCTGATTCTGGGTTGAATCTTCCCCATTTCCCTCGATTCCCTGAGAGACCATCCACATCAGAATTAAACATATTCACTGATTACAGCACCCCCTTAACTGTGGTGTAAAGAATTTCAAGGACTCACCACCTGGTGGGTGAAGGAATTTGTCTCCCTCTCAGCTCCTTCTCCTGACACTGTCCTCCCAGGGAAACAATCTCTCAGTGTCTACCCTACTGAGATCCTTCTCAGTGTTTACATTTCCTGAGGTGGTGACGTTGTGGTAATGTCACGAGCAACTGGACAACCCCAGGCTCATGTCCTGGGCAGAAGGGTTCGAACCCTAACCCGGCAGCTGGTGCAGTCGGAATTCAATAACAATCTAATGATAACCGTGTGACGATAGTCAATTGTTGCAAAAATACATCTAGTTCAATAATGTATTCTTACATCCCACTGTATTCTGTTTTTCTGTTCTTCTGACTGAAGTAAATAATGTCAAACTTGGTTTGACAGTTAAATGTGCCAATGATTACATTAAAGATGTTTATGGTATTAAACACCAATGGTTCTCCCTAGTTGTATTAAGAAAGCTATTATTTCATGACAGAAAGAAAGATATATCTTACTTATTGCTGAATGTTTATATCTGTTCCCAGAAGGGACAATGATTTCTATGCTGCCTTTTCAAACAGAGAAATCAAGGTACATCATAACATCTGTATTACTCTGTAATACTCCAGGCTAAGGTCGGTATTACTCTATGTGACTCCAGGCCACGTGGCATTACCTAGTGTTCCGTTCATGTGGTGAGGCTCCATGCCTGCCATTCCAGCCAATGGGCCCTCAGCTCCTGGACCCATCTGGAACTGAATGCAAAAAAAAAGGTTTGATTAGACAATGAGAACGGGGAACCTCAGGCCCTGAGCCACCACAAGTTGCCTGTCATTGCAATATTAGATTTTACAGCATTCCTTCATTGACCAATGTGTTCAGATGGACACTCATCTCTCAGTTATTGAGCCTTTCAATTACCCTGGAACTTGGTGTCATACTGTTGTATTGAGAAGCTCCTATTGGGGTAATGATAAATGTCCCAGAATTACTGCTTTATCTCTGGAACCCTGGGACCAGTATTTATCTTTCAATACACATCACAGAAACGGGTTCTCTGGTTATGATCACATTCCTATTTGTAGGATCTGGCTGTCACGTTTCCTAGACAGCAATTACACAAAAGGGAATTTCTCAGAATCTTATCAAAGTTGATGATTGCAATTTCACTCTTCCCCCTAAGTGCTTCACAAGAGAATTAGCAAGTAATAATAGACACCTAGTAACATGCTATTTGGATGATTAAGAACTTTCAAAAATTGTCTTAAAAGAGGAACGGCAGGTGGAGAGATTGGGTGAGGCAATTCCAGGCAGCTGAAGGTGATACTGCAAACAGCTCAGTGATGAAAATCAATGCAGAATCAGTGCAGGGAGTGGTGTAGGAGCTGGAGGGGATGACCCAGATACCATGGTAAGACAGATATCTAATAACGACGAGTCAGAATATAGAAAGGAGATAAAGGGATTGGTGACATGGTACAATAAAAACAACTTCCCTCTCAACATGGGGAAGACTAAAGAACTGATCACTGACTTGAGGAAGAAAGGAGCAGAACATGCCCCCATCTACATAAACGGAGCTGAAGTAGAGAGGGTAGACAGCGTCAGGTTCCTCGGAATGACGAAAACCAACAACCTGTCCTGGACTTCCCACATAGATGCAATAGTCAAGAAGGTACAACACCACCTCTTCTTCCTCAGGTGGCTCAGGATATTCAGCATGTCTATTAGGACCCTCGAGGAGAAAGTGAGGTCTGCAGATGCTGGAGATCAGAGCTGAAAATGTGTTGCTGGAACAGCGCAGCAGGTCAGGCAGCATCCAGGGAACAGGAGAATCGACGTTTATGGCATAAGCCCTTCCAGCAACACATTTTCAGCTATTAGGACCCTCACCAACTTTTACAGATACACCATTGAGAGCATACTGTCTGGGTGCATATGGGCGATACGGCAACTGCTCTGCTCAGGAACATAGGAAACTACAAAAGGTCATGTGCACAGCCCAGAAGCCAACCTTCCATCCATGGACTCCATTTACGCAGCTCACTGCTGCAGAAAAGATGCCAACATTATCAAATACCCATCAAACTCTGGTAACACTACTGCCTTTTCTATCAGGCAAAAGATACAGAAGCTGGGACACACGCATCAACAGGTTCAGGAATAGCTTCTTCCCGGTTATTAGACTGATGTATGGACTCTCTAACTTCAAATAATGTTGATCTTGCTAATATTGATCTCACCCAGTACACGCCCTTTGCAACATAATCTGTATGCCTGTGTCTAAGTATATTTCTCACCCGATGATCTTTATGTTCTTGCTTTCTACGATCTGCCTGTACTGCTTGTAAACAGAACTTTTCACTGTACTGAGTTACATGTGACAATAAATAAATCAATCAAATCAAGCTAGGGAGGGATGTAGGGGCTGGAGGAAGTGACCGGGATAGGGAGGGTTGTAGGGGCTGGAGGATGTGACAGGGATAGGGATGTAGGGGCTGGAGGGCGTGACAGGGATAGGGAGGGATGTAGGGTCTGGAGGAGGTGACAGAGATAGGGATGAGTGTAGGGGATAGAGGAGGTGACAGAGATATGGAGAGATGTAGGGGCTGGAGAAGGAGACATGGTCATGGAATGTTAAATCTAGAGAGTGATTGCTGAATGCAATTTAGGATACACAGCAGCAGAACTTTAAAGGAACTGAGGATCATGGACGGTAATAGTTGGGAAAGTAGGCAGGATTATCCTGGAATAGTAAAGTGCAGAGATAACGATCACATGGTCAGGGTTTCTGCAGCCAACTATTGGAGAGATGTGTTCAGATTTCCTGGGTGGAAGTGAGTTCCTTTGTCCCAATCTTCACTGTTTACAGTCTCATTGGTGCCAAGTGCAAAGGCTGTCAGTGAATGTCAGCAGACTATTTAACTGCAGTGTGCATCATACACAAGCCTGTCCTGAGACTGGAGAGTTCATTAGGAGCAGGAGGTCAGATTAGTAAAACCAGCCTCAACATCACACCTTAATCCAGAGGAACTGAGGCCGACAAACAACTGAGGCAGAGATTTCTCTGGCCTTATTAGATTAAATTTGGAAAAGGGTCCTTCAGCCCAACAAATCCACACCAACCCTCTGAAAAGTAACCCACCCAGCCCCATTCCCTTACCATATATTTACCCTGACTAATGCATCCAACACTATGGGCAATTTAACATGACCAACTCACCTAACCTGCACATCTTTGGATTGTGGGAGGAAACCGGAGCATCTGGAGGAATGCATTTAGCCAAGTCTAATTCTAAAGCGAATTATACAATGAATGGAAGAGCCTTGGGAAGAGTTGATGAGCACAGAGATCTGGGAGTGCAGGTCCATTTTACCCTGAAGGTTGCTGCACAGGTGGATAGAGTGGTCAAGCAGGAATATAGTATGCTTGCCTTCAGTGGACGGGGTATTGAGTATAAGAGCTGGCAAGTCATGTTAAAATTGTACAAAACATTGGTTTGGCTGCATTTAGAATACTGTGTACAGTTCTGGTCGCCACATTACCAAAAAGATGTGGATGCTTTGGAGAGGTGCTAGCTATGAAGAGAGGTTGAGTAGGTTAGGTTTATTTTCACTAGAAAAGAGGAGATTGAGGGGGGAACCTGATTGAGGTTCTCACCTGTCTAAACCGACAGGTGTAGACAGTACATTTGGATCAGCTCAGGCTTGAAGGGCCTGTTCCTGGACTGTAAATTTTCTTTGTTCTCTTTGTTGACACAGGGAGAATGTGCAAACTCCACACAGTCACCCAAGGCCGGAATCGAACCTGGGTCCCTGGCACTGAGGCAGCAGTGCTAACCACTGAGCCACCGTGCCACTTATGACCGAATTAAATTGTTTGGCAGCCATACCCCTGTCTTGCCCTGTCACTGGCACAGACTTACACTGGAACGGCTGCTTCCTGCTCCCAATGGCGCAATCATTGTGTACATGTTCTCACTGGAGTTTGTGGAGTCTAAGAAGAAAACAACAGAAGCTGAAGGTCACAATGGAGGTGAAGCAGTAACAGTTTGTCAGCATTTTGAAGAACTGATGTTCAAAAAGGTTTCATGTGTAAGATGTGTTCAGAACATAGAACATTACAGCGCACTACAGGCCCTTTGACCCTCAATGTTGCTCCAACCTGTGAAACCAATCTGAAGCCCATCTAACCTACACTATTCTATTCTCATCCACATTTTCATCCAATGTCCATTTAAATGCCCTTAAAGTTGGCGAGTCTACTACTGTTGCAGGCAGTACATTCCACGCCCAACTACTTCCTGAGTAAAGAAACTACCTCTGACATCTGTCCTAAATCTATCACCCCTCAATTTAAAGCTATGTCCCCTCGTGTTAGTCATCACCATCCGAGGAAAAAGGCTCTCCCTGTCCACCCTATCTAACCCTCTGATTATCTTACATGTCTCAACTGTGTCACCTCTCATCCTTCTTCTCTCTAACAAAAACAGCCTAAAGTCTCTCAGCCTTTCGTCATAAGACCTTTCCTCCATACCAGGCAACATCCTGGTAAATCTCCTCTGCACCCTTTCTAAAGCTTCCACATCCTTCCTATAATGTCTGTCTCATCCAGAGCTGTATGAAATGCCCCAAGTGCGGCCGCACCAGCATTTTGTACAGCTGCAGCATGACCTCGTGGCTTCGAAACTCAATCCCTCTACCAATAAAAGCCAACATACCATACGCCTTCTTAACAACTGTATCAACCTGGGTGGAAACTTTCAGGGATCTATGTAAATGGACACTGAGATCTCTCTGCTCATCTACAATACCAAGAATCTTACCATTAGCCCAGTACTGTGCATTCCTGGTGCTCTTTCCAAAGTGAAACATTTCACACTTTTCCACATGAAACTCTATTTGCCACCTCTCAGCCCAGCTCTCATCTTATCTATGTCCCTCTGTAACCTGCAATATCCTTTGGTACGATCCACAACTCCACCAACGTTAGCGCCATCTGCAAATTTACTAACCCATCTTTCTCTGCCCTCATCCAGGTCATTTTTTAAAATGACAAACAGCAGTGGCCCCAAAACAGATCCTTGCAGTACACCACTAGTAACTGAACTCCAAGGTGAACATTTCCCATCAACCACCACCCTCTATCTTCTTTCAACTAGCTAATTTCTGATCCAAGCCACTAAATCACCCTCAATCCCATGCCTCCGTATTTTGTGCAATAGCCTACCATAAGGAACCTTATCAAACACCTTACTGAAATCCATATACACCCCATCAACCACTTTAACCCATTCACCTGTTTGATCACCTTCTCAAAAAACTCAACACGGTTTGTGAGGCACCACCTACCCTTCACAAAACCGTGTTGACTATCCATAATCAACTTATTCCTCTCTAGATGATTATAAATCCTATCTCTTATAACCTTTTCCAACACTTTACCCACAACTGAAGTGAGGCTCACTGGTCTATAATTACCAGGGTTGTCTCTACTCCCCTTCTTGAACAAAGGAACAACATTTGCTATCCTCCAGTCTCCTGGAACTACTCCTGTCGACAATGACAACATAAAGATCAAAGCCAAAGGCTCTGCAATCTCCTCCTCAGCTTCCCAGAGCAGTGTCAACACTTGCTAATGCCCCATTAATGGTACATGTCCTGAGCAATGCCAACACCTCTCACTCAAAATGCATCTGAGACCAAGGAGTTTACAGTCGCCTTCCCCCACCCCCAGTGCCCACCCCCTCCCCCAGGCAGAGAGTGAAACAGCTTTGTACTGTCTCTATGTTGATCTGCACAAACCTCAGGCAAACTCAGTGAAAACCAGAAATCTCACCCACAGCCATGGATGGAGAGAGGAAATGTTAGTGTGGTACAGTCAGCAGTGATGGAGAACTTTACTCTGTATCTAACCCTATGCTGTCCCTCTCCTGAGTGTGTTTGATGGAGGACAATGTAGAAGGAGCTTTATATTAGAGACACTGCTTGCCCCCCCAGTCAGTTCTGGTTCCATTGTAATCCTCCCATTCCCCAACCCCGTGCTCACTCTCACCCTCTGGCTGCAACGATTATCGGAGAGAGGCCTCTTACCTGCCGGACTAGGAATGATTGATGTTCCCGGAGGACCACCACCTGGCGCTCCCTGAGAGAGGAAACGTCACATTATTCCAAAGAGACTCGAAAGAGACCCAGGGCTGGACAGCCTGTGGCAGGGTGGGCATGTGGTAGGGGGAAGCATGGGGGTGAGGGGGTGTGGGTGTGAGTTCTGACCAGACAAGAGTGGGAATGGGAGTGCACGGCATGGCTGCAGGTTTGGGACAGAGGCAGTGGAGACTAGGGAGGATGCAAGCACCAGCTGGAGGAGAGGCAGAAATGGAGGATGATGGGGAAAGGAGGGGGAGGTTTGGCGAATGTTTGAAATCAGTTTGATCGACTCACCACATAGCTGCCTGGTGATGACGAGGAATATGGAATCTAGAGCAGAGAGAGAGAAATGATTAATGTTTGATCATTATTAATAACAGGTCAGTCCAGGACAACAGCCAAAGTGTGTAATCTCAAATATTATCCACATCCCTGAATGCTCATCTGCAATATTTTTGTGTGAGATTGGACCTGGAGTACAGGAACTGGTCACAACTGGTAAAAAATACAACTATAATCCTACAGCACGGAGACAGGCCCTTTGGCTCAAACTGGTCCATGCCGACCAAACTGTCCATCCACACTGACCCCATTTCCCTGCACATGGCCCACATTGTTCTAATCCTTTCCTATCCATGTATTTGTCCAAATGCCTTTTCTATAAATGAACTCACCTCAAACACTTCCACTGGCAGCTCATTCCATATATGTGCTGTGTGTAAAAAGGTCTGTGTGGGTCAGCACGGTGGCTCAGTGGTTGGCACTGCTGCCTCACAACACCAGGGTCCTAGTTTTGATTCTAGCCTCGGGTGACTGTCTGTGTGGAGTTTGCACATTCTCCCTGTGTCTGTGTGGGTTTCCTCCGGGTGCTCCGGTTTCCTCCCGTAGTCCAATGATGTGCAGGTCAGGTGAATTGGCCATGCTAAATTGCCCATAGTGTTAGGTGCATTCGGCAGAGGGAAATGGGGCTGGGTGGGTTACTGTTCAGAGAGTCGGTGTGGACTTGTAGGGCCGAAGGGCCTGTTTCCACGCTGTAGGGAATCTAATCTAAACAAGTTGCCCCTCAGGTTCCCTTTTATTTTTTCCCCTCTAACCTTAAACTGATGCCCTCTAGTCCTCGATTTCCCAACCCTGGGAAAAAGCCTGAGTGCATTCATCCTATCCAAACCTCTCAGGATCTTATACACTTCTATAAAATCCTCCCTCAGTCTCCTAAGCGCTAAAGAAAAAAGTCATAACTTGTCCAACCTCTCCCTATAACTCAGACCATTGAATCCTGGCAGCATCCTTGTAAATGTCTTCTGCACTCTTTCCAGTTTAATAGCATCCTTCCTACAGCAAGGTGACTAAAACTGAACACAATACTTCAAGTGCAGCCTCACCAACGTCCTGTATAACTGCAACATAACTTCCCAACCTCTACACTTAATGCCCTGATTGATGAAGGCCAGTGTCCAAAAGTCTTCTTCACACCCTGTCTACCTGGGACTCCGCTGTCAGAGAACCATCCAAGGTCCCTCTGTTCCACTACACTCCTTAAGGCCCTGCCGTTCACCATGAAACTCCTAACTTGATTTGACTTTCCAAAATGCAAGACCTTGTCTATATTAAACTCCATTTTCCATTTCTCGGCCCACTTCCCCAGCTGACCAAGGTCCTGCTGCAATTTCTGATAACCTTCCTCACTGTCCACAGTACTGCCTATTTTAGTGTCATCTGCAAACTTACTAATCCTGCCTTGTACATTCTCATCGAAATCATTGATATAGATAACAAACAGCAATGGCCCCAGCAACAACTGAGGCACTCCAATAGTCACAGGCCTCCAGTCCAACAAACATCCTTCCACTATTACCCTCTGCTTCCTACCATCAAGCCAATTGTGTGTCCAATTTGCCAGCTCTCCCTGGATTCCATGCGATCTAACCTTCCGCAGTGGCCTACCATGTGGAACCTTATCAAAGGCCTTACTTAAATCCATATAGACTACATCTACTGCCCTGCCCTCGTCAACCTTGCCGGCCTCTTCATCAAAGAACTCTGATGAGGCATGATCTCTCACACACAAAGCCATGCTGACTATTCCTAATCAAATCCTGTCTTTCCAAATGGATGTATCTCTTATCTCTCAGAATCTTCTTAAGTAACTTACCTACCATAGACATTAAGTTTACTGATCTATAGTTCCCAGGTTTTTCTTTGCAGCCTTTCTTGAATAAAGGCACAACATTTGCCACCCTCCCATCTTCTGGAACCTCAGCCGTGGCTAACAAGGATGCAAAAATATCAGCCTGGGCCCCCACAATTTCTTCTCTTGCTTCTCGCAGTGTTCTTGAATATATCTGGTCAGGACCAGAAGATTTATCCATCTTCATACATTCTGATACATCCAACACCTCCTCTACTTTGATATGGACTGTCCCCAAAATATCAGCACTAACTTCCCCAAGTTCCCAAGCCTTCATGTCTTTCTCTATGGTAAACACAGAGGAGAAATATTCATTGAAGACCTTGCCCAAGTCCTGCAGTTCCACACATAAATGTCCACCTTGGTTCTTAGAACAAAGAACAAAGAAAATTTACAGCCCAGGAACAGGCCTTTCAGCCCTCCAAGCCTGAGCCGATCCAAACCCACTGTCTAAACCTGTCGGTCAATTCCTAAGCATCTGTATCCCTCTGCTCCCCACCTACTCATGCATCTGTCGAGATGCATCTTAAATGAATCTACCGTGCCTGCCTCTACCACCTCTGCTGGCAATGCGTTCCAAATGACCACCACCCTCTGTGTGAAGTACTTGCCGCGTATATCCCCCTTAAACTTTCCACCTCTCACCTTGCAAGTGTGACCTCTCGTTATTGAATCCTTCACCCTGGGGAAAAGCTTATCTCTATCCACCCTGTCTATACCCTTCATGATTTTGTAACCTCAATCAGGTTCCCCCCTCAATCTACTTTTTTCAAATGAAAACAATCCTAACCTACGCAACCTCTCTTCATATCTAGCACCTTCCATACCAGGCAACATCCTCGTAAACCTTCTCTGCACCCTCTCCAAAGGGTCCACATCCTTTTGGTAATGTGGTGAACAGAACTGTACACAGTATTCTAAATGTGGCCGAACCAAAGTCTTGTACAATTTTAACATGACTTGCCAGCTCTTATACTCAATACCCTGTCTGATGAAGGAAAGCATACCATATGCCTTCTTGACCACTCTATCCACCTGTGCAGCCACCTTCAGGGTACAATGGACCTGAACTCCCAGATCTCTCTGCTCATCAACTCTTCCCAACCTTTCTCCATTTCGAGAAACTCCCTTCAACTACTACTCTCTGTCTCCTGTTGCTCAACCAGTTCTTTATCCACCTCGCTAGAACACCCTGCACACCATGTGACTTCACTTTCTCCATTAGTCTACCATGGGGAACCTTAACAAACGCCTTACTAAAGTCTATGTATATGACATCAACAGCCCTTCCTTCATCTATCAACTTGGCCACTTCCTCAAAGAACTCCATTAAGTTGGTAGGGCACAATCTCCTGCACAAAACCATGTTGCCTATCATTGATAAGCCCATTCTTTTCCAAACATAAATTGATTTTATCCCTGATCAAGCAACTTTCCCACCACTGATGTCAGGCTCACTGGTTTGTAGTTACCTGGAATAGGAGAAAGTGAGGACTGCAGATGCTGGAGATCAGAGCTGAAAAATGTGTTGCTGGAAAAGCGCAGCAGGTCAGGCAGCATCCAAGGAGCAGGAGAATCAACGTTTCGGGCATAAGCCCTTCTTCAGGAATGATTCAGCAACACATTTTTCAGCAGTTACCAGGAATATCCCTACTACCCTTCTTGTACAGGGGGACAACGTGAGCAACCCTCCAATCCTCCGGCACCTCACCTGTGTTTAAGGATACTACAAAGATATCTGTCAGGGCCCCAGCTATTTCCTCTCTCACGTCCCTCAGCAACCTGGGATAGATCCCATCCGGTCCTGGGGATTTGTCCACCTTAACAACCTCTAGCCTACCCAACACATCTTCCCGACTTATGCCAACATGATCCGGACTAATCAAACTTTATCTCTAATCTCAACATTCATCCTGTCCCTCCCCTCAGTGAACACTGATGCAAAGTAATCATTCAGAATCTCACTCATTTTCTCAGGTTCAACACACAGCCTTCCTTCATTATCCTTTAGTGGATCAATCCTTTCTCTAGTTACCCGCTTACTTCTTATATAAGAATAAAATGCTTTGGGATTCTCCTTAATTCTACTCGCTAAAGCTATTTCATGACCCATTTTAGACGCTTGATTCCTTGTTTAAGACTTGTCCTACTCTTCCGATATTCCTCCAGGGCCCATCCTGTTCTTATCTGCCTGGACCTTACGTACGCTTCCCTTTTCCTCTTGGCCAGTTGTACAATTTCTCCTGTCATCCACAGTTCATGAAGCTTGCCTTTCCTATCCTTTGCCTTCAACGGGACATGCCTATCCTGCACAATCTTTAACCTATCTTTGAAAGCCTCCTACATATCAATTGTGGACTTCCCTTTAAACAGCTGTGGCCAACCCACATTCCCAGCTCCTGCCTAATTTTGATATAATTGGGCTTGGCACAGTTTAATACTCTTCCCTTAGGACCACTCTCTTCTTTATCTACGAGTATTCTAAAACTTACAAAATTGTGGTCACTGTTCCCAAAGAAAGCCCCACCACAACTTCTACCCCCTGTCCTGGCTCGTTCCCCAGTACAAGATCTTACAAATCCTGCCCCATCCAGACCTCTGACACTAAGTATATCCCAGTCAATGTTGGGAAAATTAAAATCTCCCATCACCACCACCCTGTTGCCTCAACATCTTTCCATAATCTGTTTACCTATTTGTTCTTCTATCTCACGCTCACTGTTGGGAGGCCTGTAATACAGCCCCAACAATGTAACTGCACCCTTCTTATTTCTAAGCTCCACCCATAATGCCTCACTACCCAAGCCCTCCATAGTGTCCTCCTTTAGCACAGCCGTGATATCGTCCCTGACCAGCAATGCAACTCCACCCCCTCTTTTACTTCCCTCCCTGTCCTGTGCCTACTTGTCTTCCCTTCTGGTTCCCAGTCCCCTGTCACATTAGTTTAAAACCTCCCCAACAGCGGTAGCAAAAACTCCCCCAAGGACATTGGTTCCGGCCTGGTTCAGATGTAGACTGTCCAATTTATAATAGTCCCACCTTCCCCAGAATTGGTCCCAATGTCCAACAAATCTGAACCCCTCCCTCTTACACCATCTCTCAAGCCACGTGTTCATTCTGCTTTTTCTTTCATTTCTACCCTGGCTAGCACGTGGCACTGGGAGTAATCCCGAGATCACTACCTTTGAGAACCTCCCCTTTAACTTCTCTCCTAATTCCCTGAATTCTTCTTTCAGGACCTCATCTTGTTTTTTACTTCTATCGTTGGTGTCTATATGCACCAAGACAACTGGCTGTTCACGCTCCCCTTTTAGAATGCTCTGCAGCCGATCAGTGACATCCCTGACCCGAGCACCTGGGAGGCAACATACCATCTGGGAGTCCCGTTTTCGGCCACAGACCCGCCTATCTACTCCCCCCACAATAGAATCCCCTATGACTATGGTCCTATGAGTCTTTTTCCTGCCCTTATGAACAGCAGTGCCCGCCACGGTGCCACGATCTTGACCACTGCTGCCCTCCCCTGGTGAGCCATCTCCCCCAACAGTATCCAAAACGGTATACCTGTTTTGGAGGGAGATGACCCCAGGGGACACCTGCACTGCCTTCCTACTCTTTCTCTGCCTTTTGGTCATCCATTCACTGTCTCCCTCAGCAATTCTAACCTGCGGTGCGACCAATTCAGTAAACGTGCTATCCACGACTTCTTCCGCATTGCGGATGCGCCACAGTGAGTCCATCCACTGCTCCAGAGCCATCACGTGGTCAAACAAGAGCTGCAGCTGGACACACTTCTTGCATGAGTCAGAGTCAGGAACGTCAGACACGTCCCTGAGCTCCCAGATCAAGTAAGAGGCACGTGCCACGGGTCTGAGGTCCCCTGCCATTGTAAGCCTTAGCTTTATATCAACTAACTAAAACCAAACAATGCACTTAAATATATGAAAGAAGAGAAAAGATAAAAAACGTTACCTTACAGAATCTTTATCTTCTGGTTAGAGGAGGGGGCGCGGGAGGGAGATACTACATGTGTAGTATCTTGGGTTTAGCCACTGCCCAAATATATACTAAGTCCTTACCCTCCTGGTCTCCAAGTCCCCTCGGCTGTGTCTCCTGCTGCTCCCGGACAGGAAAAAAGGTACTTGAGGGCTCCTATTCTCTCTCTAGTTATTCTTTTTCCTTTAATATATTAAAGAACCTCTTTGGATCTACCCTAATCCAAGGCTATCTCGTGCCCCCTTTTCGCCCTCCTGATGTCCTTCTTCAGTAAACCCCTGTATCCCCTGTATACCTCCCGGGATTCCCTTGATCCCAGTTGCCTGTGCCTGAGCCACGCCTCAAAGTCTCAATGTCTCTTATCATCCAGGGTTCCCTGCTCCTGCCAACCTTACCCTTCACTCTCACAGGAAGATATGGACCTTGAACTCAAGCTATTTCACTTTTAAAGGTCTCCCACTTGCCAGAGGTCCCTTTGCTTGCAAACAGACTACTCCAACCAACCCCTACAAGCTCTTGTCTAATTCCATCAAAATTTACCTTGCCCCAATTTAGAACTCAAGCCTGTGGACCAGTTTTGTCCCCCTCCATAACTATATTTAAAATTAATAGAACTATGGTCACTGATCCCAAATGCTCCCCACTGACACATCCTTCACCAGTCCTCTCCTATTTCCCAAGAGTAGGTCGGGTTTTGACCCTTCCTGAGTAGGACCCTCTATATACTGCTCAAGGAAACTTTCCTGAACACATTTAATAAATTGCACCCCATGTAAGCCCTTAACGTTCTGGCAGGCCCAGTCTACGTTAGGAAAATTCAAATCCCCAACTGTGACAACCCTCTTGCTCCTGTGTCAATAAATCCACAGAGTTACTGTGCAATTAAATATATTTATTTCCTATTTGACCAGGGGCTGTTGGTCAGCTCTGTTACTCACAGAGTTCGTGTTTGTTGGGTTTGGCCAAGAACGTCCTCCTCCAGGGGTCCTGTAAAACAAACACTACCAAGTGTCAGAGATCACAGGTAATCCCAGAGGATCCCACAACAAAACTCACTGGCTCTGGACTGCAGGAGATTCACACTGAAACAGGATCCACACCAAGACAGTGATCCCCACACAGATGGATCCACACTGACAGAACATCCACATCTGAGAGGGTACCCATTCAGTGATAGGTACCCACACAGTGAGAGATCTGTACTGTGACAGGGGATCCTCTCTGAGAGGACAGGATCCACCATCATTGTCCTCCTCTCTCAGTCACGACTTTTCCATCATCTTCCTCCAGCTGAGAGCACTCTCCCTCAAACTCCTCTCTTTCTCCAGGTACAAAGCATCAAAAGCCAAATATTTTTCACCTTCACTACCAACAATAAAAGACTAAAACGAGTGACATTGCCACGGCCACATTTCTCTTTGTGGGATTTTGCTGTGCACAAACTGTCAGCCACGACTCCCACATTCCTATAGGTACGTGAGGAATAAAAGGATGACAAGAGTAGGAATAGGGCCAGTCAAAGACAGAAGTGGAAAGTTGTGTGTGGACCCTGTGGAGATCAGGAGGGGCTAAACAAATATTTCTCATCTGTTTTCACTCAGGAAAAGGAGAATATTGTAGAGAGAAGACTGAGATATGGGTATTAGACTAGAAAGGATTGAGGTTAGTAAGGAGGAAGTGTTATCAATTCTAGAAGGAGTGAAAGTAGATAACTAGTGCAGTGCCACAAGGATCAGTGCTGGGTCCTCTACTTTTTGTCATTTACATAAATGATTTGGATGTAAGTATAAGAGATACAGTTAGTAAGTTTGCAGATGACACCAAAATTGGAGGTGTAGTGGACAGCGAAGAGGG
>NC_057740.1:42319975-42322359 GCF_004010195.1 Chiloscyllium plagiosum
TGGGGTCGGGGAGTCCAGAACTAGAGGGGTGAGAGGGGAAAGATTTAAAAGAGACCTAAGGGGCAACTTTTTCACACACAGAGTGGTATGTGTATGGAATGAGCTGCCAGAGGAAGTGGTGGGGGCTGGTACAATTGCAACATTTAAGAGGCATTTGGATGGGTATATGAATAGGAAGGGTTTGGAGGGATATGGGCTGGGTGCTGGCAGGTGGGACTAGATTGGGTTGGGATATCTGGTCAGCATGGACGGGTTGGACCAAAGGGTCTGTTTCCATGCTGTACATCTCTATGACTCTAAGTTCCCTGGGCTGAATGGGATTTATCCGAGGATTCTCTGGGAAGCTAGGAAGGAGATGACAGAGCCTTTGGTCTTGATCTTCAAGTTATTGTTGTTGAAGGTTTAGTACCAGAGGACCGGAGGAATGCAAATGTTGTACCCTTGCTCAAGAAGGGCAGTAAAGATGACCCAGGTAATTATAGACCAGTGAGCCTTACATCTGTTGTCGGAAAAGTTTTGGAATTGATTATAAAAGATAGAATTTATAATCATCCAGCAAGCAACAATTTGATTGCAGATAGTCAACATGGTTTCGTCAAGGGCAGGTCGTGTCTCACAAACCTCATTGAGTTTTTTGAGAAGGTGACCAAGCATGTAGATGAGGGTAGGGAAATTGACGTGGTGTACATGGACTTCAGTAAAGCCTTTCATAAGGTTCCACATGTTAGGCTGTTGGAGAAAATGCAGAGGCACGGCATTGAGGGTGATTTAACAGTTTGGATTAGAAACTGGCTTTCTCGAAGAAAGCAGTGAGTGGTGGTTGATGGAAAATATTCAGCCTGGAGTCCGGTTACTAGTGGTGTGCCACAAGGATCCGCTTTGGGACCACTGCTGTTTGTCATTTTCATAAATGACTTGGACTCAGGAACAGGTGGGTGGGTTAGTAAGTTTGCAGACGACACTAAAGTCAGTGGAGCGGTGGACAGAGTGGAAGAATGTTACAGTTTGTGGGGGACTTGAATAAACAGCAGAATTGGGTTAAAAGGTGGCAAATGGAGTTCAATGCAGATAACTGTGAGGTGATGCACTTTGGGAAGAATAACAGGAAGGCAGAGAGTACTGGGTTGATTGAAAGATTCTTGGTAGTGTGGATGTGCAGAGGGATCTTGGAGTCCATGTACATAGATCCCTTAAAGGTGCCACCCAGGTTGATAGTGCTGTTAAGAAGGCATACGGGGTGTTAGGTTTTATTGGTAGAGGGATTGAGTTCCGGAGCCGTAATGTCATGCTGCAACTATACAAAATGTTAGTGCGGCCTCACTTGGAGTACAGTGTACAGTTCTGGTCACCCCATTACAGGAAGGATGTGGAAACATTGGAAAAGGTGCAGAGGAGATTTACCAGGATGTTGCCTGGTCTGGAGGGAAGTTTTTATGAGGAAAGGCTGAGGGACTTGGGTCTGTTCTCATTGGAGAGAAGAAGGCTAAGAGGGGATTTAATAGAGACATACAAGATGGTCAGAGGATTAGATAGGGTAGATAGTGAGAGTCTTTTTCCTAGGATGATGACGTCAGTCTGTACGAGGGGCATAGCTGCAAATTGAGGGGTGATAGATTTAAGACAGATGACAGAGGCAGGTTCTTTACTCAGAGAGTGGTAAGGGTGTGGAATGCCCTGCCTGCTAATGTAGTTAACTCAGCCACATTAGGGACATTTAAACAATCCTTGGATAAGCACATGGATGATGATGGGATAGTGAAGAGGGATAGGCTTAGATTAGTTCACAGTTTGGCGCAACATCGAGGGTGATGGGCCTGTTCTGTGCTGTACTGTTCTATGTTCTGTGTTCTATGTTCCAACATGATGATACTTTCAAAAGGGCTTTGTTGGCCACCCAGGTGCTTTGGCATGTTCTGAGGTTGTGAAAGGTGCTACAGGATTGTAGGTCATTACTGTTTCTCTTGGTTTTTGCATGAGAACTAAGCACCACTCACATCACATCAAGAGACCATTGGGCCCATCATGTCTGAGACAGCTCTTTACAATCCAAATCAAAGCAAATGAGATTTCACTCTGTATTAGGAACGGACTCAGAAAGGAGGATTTGAGCGAGGTGTTCAACTTCGTGAAGGGTATGAGAGTGGCTTTGTGATTGGTAATCAACATTATCCAGACAGCAGGTTATTGTGGTCAGGAACAGGCTGCCTGAATGGGTACTGCTGGGGCACTCCCTCAGCACTGACCCTCCGACAGTGCAGCACTCCCTCAGCACTGATCCTCTGACAGTGCGGCACTTCCTCAGCACTGACCCTCCGACAGTGCAACTCTCCCTCAGCACTGACCCTCCGACAATGCAGCACTCCCTCAGCACTGACCCTCCGACA
>NC_057740.1:42325990-42331487 GCF_004010195.1 Chiloscyllium plagiosum
GTGCAGCACTCCCTCAGCACTGACCCTCCGACAGTGCAGCACTCCCTCAGCACTGACCCTCTTGACAGTGTGGCACTCCCTCAGCACTGACCCTCTGGCAGTGCAGCACTCCTTCAGTACTGTGCACAGCGGGGGAGGTGGGGCGGGTGAAGGGTCAGTGAGCTCCTGAGGTTGGATATGAATCGTGTACTGCTACCTGACTCTCTGCTGCAGTATACAGCAGGATGTGAGAATGTGGGTCCAATTGGATCATTCTATCAAGGAGATTGCAGGTGTGCTGGGCCAAATGGACTTGTCCTATCCCGATGATGTCTCTGTTTATCCCACTCCTGTAATCTGTCAGCAAATGGAACTGAAGAGACTGCGCCCCAACTATTAGGACTACATGCTCAAACACCAACAGCTCAATAAGATGGATATCCAATTGGAAAGCTTACATATTCATTCCCAGCATTCCGTGGCCTCCAAGGGAGTTTGGTGGAGGTAGCATTGTTCCTCCATAACTCTGTAGGAGAAAGGGAAAGCAGATCAGAGTTGGTGAACATTCGGGAGAAATCCAGGCACCATCAGGGACAGAACATGGGGTCAGCCAATTAGCACACAGGAAGGTGGTCTTTACCCCTTTGTATTGCCCCAGCTGAGGCTAGTGCCGACAGAAAGCTGTATATTTGTGACTGAGTCATGGGGTAGCAGCATAACCCAAGAGACTGTGGAAGAATGGCCTCCTCAGGGTATTGCAATGCATAATAGAGTCACAGATTGCCCTGGCACATAAGGAGACCATTCGGCCCATTGTCCAGTGCAGTGTCCACAATAGGTGAGCCCCAGTGGGTGTCACCTGCTGACTCCACCCCTGATAGTTTACAAGAACCAATCCAGGACCAGCCTGAGCTGCAACATGGAGAACGATCAGCTCCTGGAGAATCCCCTTGGCCACTCCTGATGGACCGAATGGTTCCAAAACTCACAACACAATGGGGATACCATGTAGAAACTGGGGACAGGATTAATGTGGGAGTAGCAGGAATAGCCACATCCCAGATCAGATTAATTCATGCTGCAATGTCACTCATTCTGAATCTCAGAACCTCTATCTCTGGGTCAATGGCTGTGGTCACTTACCTGTGGCCCGAGGCTGTGGTCACCTACCTGTGGCCCAAGGCTAGCAAGACCACGGGGAGCACTCATTCTCTGTATCGGACCAGCCACACCCAGAGGCCCTGGTTTAGAGACAGACAAATCCACATCAGCAATACAAGCCCACACCGAGGGCCCTCAGTAAACACTGACACACACACCCCCTCCCCAGGGCCCCCAGTAAACACTGACACACTCCCCCCCTCCCCAGGGACCCCTGTAAACACTGACACTAGTCTGTATAATTGATGTGGCGTCTGTGGGTCCTGGACGGTTTGATTGTCCTGCCCATACACCGATGGCCCACCTCCAGCAGGTGCGATCCAGATACAACCAGACTGTGCACCGAGCAGGAACAAGGAGACGGTGAGAATGGGACCACCATCCCTCGGAGTGTTGATGTCCCCCACCCATGGGAAGTATCCACTGCTGGGAAGGAGGTTAGTCAAGGAGGGGTATCAAGTGGGCAGGGGTGGGGTGGTCTCAGGTTTGGCAAGCCGGGCAGAGACAAACAAAGTGTGGGTGGTATCATCATGGAAGCTGCCTGTGATGCCCACAGTGTACTCTCTGAAAAGCACCCTGAGCCCATCCTCCACTCCCACGTCTTTCAAACCACTGCCCTTGTCCCCACCCCCACCCTGCCCAGTGTGTTATTCTCATGTTCTGCACCTCACATTTCCTCGCTCTCTCTCTCTCTCACTATATGGGTCCCTGAATTCTGTACAACCTGCAGGATCTCAGGATTCATTGCAATGCCCTTCCAAGCACACTGATAGGAAGAGAATAGTTTTTCAGACTGGAGGCCTGTGACCAGTGGAGTGCTACAAGGATTGGTGCTGGGCCCTCTACTTGTTGTCATTTACATAAATGATTTGGATGTGAGCATAAGAGGTACAGTTAGTAAATTTGCAGATAACACCAAAATTGGAGGTGTGGTGGACAGCGAAGAGGGTTTCCTCAGATTACAACAGGATCTGGACCAGATGGGCCAATGGGCTGAGAAGTGGCAGATGGAGTTCAATTCAGATAAATGTGTGGTGCTGCACTTTGGAAAAGCAAATCTTAGCAGGACTTATACACCTAATGGTAAGGTCTTAGGGAGTGTTGCTGAACAAAGAGACCTTGGAGTGCAAGTTCATAGCTCCTTGAAAGTGGAGTCACAGGTAGATAGGATAGTGAAGAAGGCATTTGGTATGCTTTCCTTTATTGGACAAAGCATTTAGTATAGGAATTGGGAGGTCATGTTGAGGCTGTACAGGACATTGGTTAGGCCACTTTTGGAATATTATTTGCAATTCTAGTCTCCCTCCTATCGGAAAGATGTTGTGAAACTTGAAAGGCTTCAGAAAAGATTTGTAAGGATATTGCCAGGGTTGCAGGATTTGAGCTATGGGGAGAGGCTGAATAGGTTGGCCAGAGGAAGTGATGGAGGCTAGTACAATTGCAACATTTAAAAGGTATTTGGATGGGTATATGAATAGGAAGGGTTTGGAGGGATATGGGCCGGGTACAGGCAGGTGGGACTAGATTGGGTTGGGATATCTGGTCGGCATGGACGGGTTGGACCGAAGGGTCTGTTTCCATGCTGTACATCTCTATGACTCTATAAGTGACCGACTGATCACAGTGATCACTCTCCATCACAAGGTATAGGTTGGTTGAGATTCCCTGAACAGGGAGAGATTTCCGAACCACTGATCTGAGGTCAGTCTGCCCTTTCTGAGCTCACTGGACCAATCACACATCAGTCCCCAGTAACACAGATCCCAGATCCCAAAATAACTGGGAGATGGATAAAGATGGAGCAGTTGCCACCGTCTCTGGGGAATCTGATTGAAATATTGTTTGTGGTTTCTCTGTTGGGGTACAGTTACATTCTCTCCTTCGATTGTCCTGCACACAGTGAGAAACTGTAATGTCAACACCACATGCAGCGCTAGTACATTGTTACTGGACAGAGGCAGCACAACTCCCACACCCCAAACCCAACCATTACCTGACATTCACCCTCCCTAACACCTTCACCCAATCCCCATCCTCACACCCACCCCTTCCCCCCACTCATCACCCTCACTCCCACCCCTTCCCACCACCAGCCCCTCCCCCACCTCGTCGTGGGCCCGGAGAGGATCACTTGGATCAGTCCCAGGGAACATTAAGAAGATGGGTGTCAGTCATGAGTGTAAGATGTGAGGTCCCCGCTCTCTTATGCTAACCTTGCTGCCTGGTGGTCTCCAAGGTGTTCGGTAACAGGGACTGTGAGCCTGGGACTCCAGCAGGTGGCTGCGGGGATAAAACAACATCAGGCCGGTTACCATGGAGTACTCCACCCCCATTCCCACTCCCCTCCCACTCATCCTCGCCCCAACCAGCTCCCACCCCCCTCAGGGTCCTTCCACTCCCTGTCTGTTCCTTCCTGTACCACCTCTGTCTCACTGTGGGTATCATCCTGAAGAATTGTGACATGGTGAGGAAGATAATAACCATTTGGTTTACACCCTGACACAATACAGTTGTCAAATGTGTTCACCAGCCCCTGTTGTTCCTGTGCCCCTCCCGCATGTGGATGGGGTGGGGAGTCTCTGTAGCTGGGGCCCAGGTCAGTTGCTGCCTGGTGTTGTTTCTCTGGTACGGGCTGTATCTGCTGAATGGACATGATGCTGGACCAGGAGCCTCCTACATCAAGTGTCTGTTCCCCAGCTTCCAATCACCTGCTCCCTCACCATCACTAACTTCACAATAAATAACAGATAAAGAGAAGTCTTTATCTGGAGGGAGTGGGTATCAGTGGATAGTTGATATTTATTGCTGGTCTCTATTCACTGGGAACTATAGTGATTGTAATGAGGTCAGTCAGGTGGCCTTCATACAGTATGAGTACCTAGACTGAGGCCGCTAATCTGGTCCAATCAGGGAGCCCTGGCTGACAGATATAAACAGGAGTGTCAGGCATCCGGTCCACTCTGAGAGCTGGCTCTGAGGGAGCTGGGTCAGTGTCAAGGAATTCCCACATATAAATAAAGGGTGACTTGGTGATGGGATACTGGCCTCTGTGGAGCTTTTCAGTGGTGATGTGAGCAAAGCATGCTCCTGAAGAAATTTGCTCGTAACAGTCACCTTTGAGTTGGAGTAAGCATTCTGGCATCATGCTGTTATATAAAAAAACAGGAGTATCAGGCATCCTGTCCACTCTGAGAGCTGGCTCTGAGGGAGCTGGGTCAGTGTTAAGAACTCTCCACGTGTAAATAAAGGATGACTTAGTGACTGGATACCAACCCCTGTGGAGTTGTTTCACATCTGTCTTGAAAATTTCAATTTATCCTCAGCATTTACAGCAGTTTCAGGCAGAGAATTCCAGTTTTCCACTACTCCTCTTGTGTAAAATTGCTTCTTTATTTCATGCCTGACTGCCTGAGCTGCAATTGTTGACTTTTACTTTATTCCTGGATCCTCTAACTGAAAAACAATAAACAAGAATGTCAGAGGTTCTGTTCACACTGAGAGCTGGCTCTGAGGGAGCTGGGTCAGTGTCAAGTACGATCCATGTGTAAATGAAAGGTGACTTGGTGACGGAATACCAGCCTCTGGAGTTATCTCAGTCACGGTTTTGAACTCCTGACAATGGCTTTGGTCTGAGGGAGTGTCTGCTGGGCCAGTTCCTTACACAGTTGTGCATTAACCTTCTTGGTATGGGGACTGGAGTCACATACAAGGTCTGACTGAGGATGGACAGCAGCTCTCCTCTCCCTAAATCACAACCTGTCAACCAGACTCTTTTTAACCACATTCCAACCGGCTTATTCTCACGTTTTCTTGGAGCAGATCTTAAAAACTGAATTCAAATTCCCAACCTGCCACAATGCGGTTGAATCTCATGTTTCTCTGGACTATTGTCCCTTCAACGGAAACACAGAACCACCAGACCCCAATTTTAATTTTTGACATACATTATATATTTGTAAAAGGAACGTATGCAGGATCTGGGGGGAGCAGCAGGAGGAAAGGGAGCAGTTGGAACGACCTCTCACAGAGCGAGCACAGGGGGGATGGGTTGAATGGCCTCCACATTCTGACGATTGGGTGTTAACTAGAATGTAGCAGCTTCACCAGAACCAGGGAATGCCCAGATATGTGGCAGGCCCAATACTGCATCGATCAATCTGACCCATCTCCCGGATAGAGGGAAATATCTCAAAGCTGAAACCCAAATGAGTGGCAAGTCCTCCGCAATAAAAACCCCGCCGTAATAAACCCCACTCTGATAAACCCCACTCTGATAAACCCCACCGTAATAAACCCCACCCTGATAAACCCCACTCTGATAAACCCCACCGTAATAAACCCCACCCTGTTAAACCCC
>NC_057740.1:42332835-42336198 GCF_004010195.1 Chiloscyllium plagiosum
GCGATAAACCCCTCCCTGAAAACCCCACTACGATAAACCCCGCCCTGATAAGCCCCGCCCTGATAAACCCCGCCCTGATAAACCCCACTGCAATAAACCCCACTGCAATAAACTCCGCCCTGATAAACCCCAACCTGATAAACCCCGCCCTGATAAACCCCACTGCAATAAACCCCACTGCAATAAACTCCGCCCTGATAAACCCCAACCTGATAAACCCCACTACGCTGTTGGAAGATCCACTCTTCAGTTTGTTTGATTCTAACCCTCTGTACTTACCTGTGCTGACATTCGGAGGGCGGAGCGAGGGCCGCTCGGGTATCGAGGTGACATGAATGGCTAGTAGGGACAAAAAGAAAGCAATCACATTACAGTGCAGTACAGGCCCTTCAGCCCACCAACACAGGCCTCAACTCACATCCAGGCACAGAGAGTCTCCCTGAAAACTGACAACTGCAGGACACAGCAAGGCAGACCTGCAGAGAGCTCAGGGCATTGATCTCGTACCATCGATCAAATAACTCTCTGTAATATCACACTACACTCACTCCCAACATCCCTTTCATCAAACACTCCCAGGACAGGGACAGCGCGGGGTTAGATACAGAGTAAAGCTCCCTCTACACTGTCCCCATCAAACACTCCCAGGACAGGGACAGCACGGGGTTAGATACAGAATAAAGCTCCCTCTACACTGTTCCCATCAAACACTCCCAGGACAGGGACAGCATGAGGTCAGATACAGAGTAAAGCTCCCTCTACACTGTCCCCATGAAACACTCCCAGGACAGGGATAGCACGGGGTTAGATATAGAATAAAGCTCCCTCTACACTGTTCCCATCAAACACTCCCAGGACAGGGACAGCATGAGGTCAGATACAGAGTAAAGCTCCCTCTACACTGTCCCCATGAAACACTCCCAGGACAGGGACAGCGCAGGGTTAGATACAGAGTAAGATTCTCTCTACAGTGTGTTGATTGGATTCTGATTATACAACTCATCTATTAAAGATGTCAAAAGCTGTAAAATGGATCATAATTCACTGGCCTTGGCTCCTGGTAACCTGCCTTCAAACTTTCAACTTCCCCAGTCTCCATCTAACCTGCTTTCTCAGGAGAAAAATTCCACATTTCGAAATCCAACCCAGGGAGGGTCTGGCCAGGGTGCACATGGAGAGGATATTACCTCACATTGGGGCATTTAGAACTGAAGGCACTGTTTAAAAATCAGAGGATGTCCGTTTAAGACAAACAATGGGAAATTATTATCTCAGGATCATGAGTCTTTAGAATGCACTTTTCAAAAGGTAAGGAAGCAGATTGAGTGAATATTTTGAAGGTAAATAGAGATTTTTACTCAGCAAGGCGGGGTGAAAGGTTATCCGGCTAGATAATATTGTGGAGTAACAAGACTCTTACTGAATGGAATAGCAGCAGGTCCAAAGGGCTGAGTGACTTTCTCCTAACTCATGTTTGTCTGTGCACTCCCTGGTCTACGTGAGGCTGCCACTCCGGAATGGTCTGTGCCTGGATTTTCAGGTTTTGCATCTTGTTCAGGAGCCCCCCCATCCCGTCCCACCCTCATCAGAGGCAACTGTATCTCTCCATTGTCCACAGACACCCTGAATCTGGCAAGTAACGGCCTGGAATTACCCCCACGACCCCCTCTGCACTACCCCCCCAACCCGCTAAGCCTTCGGACCTCATGGTCCATCACTCCCCTCCGTGAGCTGACCACCCCCCACTTCCCGTTCCATCCTGAGGGTCTGCCCAGTGCATTGCCCAGCCCCCTCCCCATTGGGAATGGGTGCCCTTTGCCTCGCAATGTTGCTCTGCACTTACCTGAGTGTGGGGGCCCATGCTGGGGTTGTGTGGGGGGGGCTGCGTGTGGGCAGGTGGCTGTGATCCAGGGGGCCCCTAAAACAGAAAAGAAACAAAATGATGAGTGGACAGACATTCAAATGCTCCTCACTGTGCAGAATGATGGCTGGAGAGTGAGAGACTGGGGCTGAGTGAACCAGGTTTTCAAAGAGCTAGCATATTCACAATGGGCTGAATGGACTGGCTCAGTACAAGGAGAATCTCAGCCACAACAGGGGACTACACAGCCCGAACTGGCCTCAGCTCCCCAGGGTCGGCAGGTCAACAGCAGCTTCAATATCATCACTTCACCAAATCCCATGACCACAGTCCTGAGTACCCAACCCCTGACCCTTGACCCCTGACCCCAGTCCTGGTGGAACGTGCCTGCATGTGAAGCCAGGAATCCAGCCTGAATCTGTGGAACTGAATGTTAGTGCACACCCAGGAGAGAGAGCAGGACACTGTCAGCTATGACAGCAGGATTCAACCGAACAGCATCAGAAAGTGGTTTGTTACCTGAAAGAAAAGGACACGGGATACCCTGCAGTTCCCAGAAACTAGCCAAGTCAGTGCAAAGGTTCCAGGAATTTCAAACGGAAATTCTGTCCAGAACAAATGTACTTTCTGTGATACTTTGAGGAGTTCTAACAAAAGTTACTTTCTCAAACATTACGTATATCTGGTTTATATGCCATTTCACATTTGTGACAACACATTGTCTGGAAATGTCATGGAGACATAATCGATTGAAACATTCAAGAGGGACCTTTGCTGATTATCTGGGTAAGAATCATTATGGGGGGGGGGGGGAAGGAAGGAGATTGGCACAAGGTGATGATGTTCATTGGAAATGCTGAAAGGCCTCTTTCTGTTGTCACAACGCGGAGGTCGAACCCCTCTGTTAATTAAAACCAAACACCCAGAAAAGCTTGCCTTGCCTCGTATATCTGATAAAATGTGAGTAAAACCTGATTTCCACTATTTAAAGAAAAATAAAAATGTTTTAACTCTAATAGTGAACACTAAACTTTTCACAAATCCAAGCTCCCTTTTTGTTAAGTGCTTATTATCTGACTCCAACTCGATAAAAATGCTGTTCCAAAAAAACATTTATTAAACATTACATTAACTTAATCTCAAGTCCATGCAGTCTCTGCCTTCTCCACTGTCTTCAATCTTCCGTATGATCTCCCTGGGTCATCTTCTTTCTTTTTACTGCCAAATATGTTTCACATGAAAAGATATCTTTGATAGAGAGTGTTTTCTAATTTCAGAACATACAAAGAGAACAAAGAATAAAAGAAAAAAGAAAGTTTACAGCCCAGGAACAGGCCCTTCGGCCCTCCAAGCCTGAGCTGATCCAAATCTACTTCTAAACCTGTCGGTCAATTCCTAAGCATCTGTATCCCTCTGCCCCCCCCCCCCCACCTCTACATGCATCTGTCCAGACGCACCTTAAATGAATCTACCGTGCCTGCCTCTACCACCTCTGCTGGCAA
>NC_057740.1:42338312-42347138 GCF_004010195.1 Chiloscyllium plagiosum
CCTCTTTCCACCTACCACATTTCCAAAGCTCCTCCCCTAAGTCCCTCCTCCCTACCTTTTATCTTAGCCTGCTGGACACACTTTCCTCATTCCTGAAGAAGGGCTTATGCCCGAAACGTCGATTCTCCTGTTCCTTGGATGCTGCCTGACCTGCTGCGCTTTTCCAGCAACACATTTTCAGCCCAAATTCGAATTATCGCCAAACAGCAACCAAAACTCAGGTATCCATTTAACAGCCATTTGGTACAGGTATCTATTTTGGAACAGCTCACCTCCCAGCCTTTCCATTTGGGCAGCTGAGCCTGGACTTTAACTTTACTTTAATATTCAGCAAACACTCTCTATTGTAAAGCGAGCAGACATCCTTTCCACTTTGTAGCACTGTGATTGCGTGAAATGAGTGAGTACCAGCTTCTAGCAGAACCTCACCTTAGAAAAACTAGCACAACGCTGAGCTGAATTTACAATATCTCCCACAAATGGGAACCAGGGGCAGGGTTTAACACGTGTATTATCATCAGGAACAGCTAACAGGATGGGGTGAGTTTTCAGAATCAGAGAAAACATATGAGTGATGTGATGTTTGATCTTTGGACAATGCAAGGAATTGACAAGGAGGTGACCAAAGGGGGAGTCCAAAGCAAGGATGAGTGACTGTTAAATCCAATCTGGAATGTAGGAGAAATCTTTTTACCCAGAAAGTGGGGAGAATGGGGATCTCACTCTCACAGGGAGTGGCCGAGATTGATACACTGTGTCCCTGATTCATGAACATTCAACTCACAATCACTTGTACTTATGAATGTGATCTCATATGAGGGTTTAATTTTAAAGATGTGACCAATGAATGTTTGGCACCTCCAAATCCTGCATTTATGAATTGCTATATTGTACTAGAACATACAACATAGAAGACAGCAGCACAGAACAGGCCCGTCAGCTCTTGATGTTGTGATCTAATCTGAGCTGTGATCTAATCTAAGCCCATTCCCCTACACTATCCCATCATCATCCATGTGCTTATCCATGGACTGTTTAAATCTCCCTAATGTGGCTGAGTTAATTACATTGGCAGGTAGGGCATTCCACGCCCTTACCACTCTCTGAGTAAAGAACCTGCCTTTGACATCTGTCTTAAATCTATCACCCCTCAATTTGTAGTTATGCCCCCTCATACAAGCCAGCATCATCATCCTAGGAAAAAGACTCTCACTGTCTACCCTATCTAATCCTCTGATCATCTTGTATGTCTCTATCAAATCCCCTCTTAGCCGCCTTCTTTCCAATGAGAACAGACCCAAGTCCCTCAGCCTTTCTTCATAAGACCTTCCCTCCTGACCAGGCAACATCCTGGTAAATCTCCTCTGCACCTTTTCCAATGTTTCCACATCTTTCCTGTAATGGGGTGACCAGAACTGTACATAATACAGTGAGACATGACCTGCCCTTGACTATCTCTAATCAAACTGTTGCTTGCTAAATGATTATAAATCCTACCTCTCATAATCCTTTCCAAAACTTTTCCTACAACAGAAGTAAGGCTCACTGGTCTATAATTACCTGGGTCATCTCCTCTGCCCTTCTTGAACAAGGGCACAACATTTGCAATCCTCTAGTCCTCAGGTACTAAACCTGTAGACAATGACGATTCAAAGATCAAGGCTAAAGGCTCCACCATCTCCTCCCTAGCTTCCCTAGAATCCTCGGATAAATCCCATCCAGCCCAGGGGACTTGTTTACTTTCACTCCTTCTAGAATTGATAACACTTCCTCCTTACTAACCTCAATCCTTTCTAGTCTAATATCCTATATCTCATTCTTCTCCTCTACAATACTCTCCTGTTCCTGAGTGAAAACCTACACACTCCTCAACTTGCTGCCATCCATTATCTTGTCCAGCAGTCGCTTCAATGTCCCTAATGTCTCTGACTCTACTACCACCACAGGCAGTGCATTCCACACACCCATCGCTCTCAGCGGCAAGAACCTACCTCTGACATCTCCTCTAAATCTTCCTCCAACCACTTTAAAATTATGACCCCTCATGACAGCCATTTCTGCCTGGGGAAAAGTCTCTGGCTATTTACTCTGTCTATGCCTCTCATTACCATACACAGACAGACATACACTCACACACACAAAGACCCTCTCTCATATATTCACACATACACTCCCACACATACCCTCTCACAGACACTCATAGCCGCCCCCCACACCCACATGCACACGCACACACACACACACATATATATATATAAGTTTGTGGGGTGAATTTATACTTGCAGAATTACATTTTACTTTGCTCAAAAACTGCATGAATCCATGTAAGATTCTGTAAATCCGTTTTTGAGATTAGAATCAGTCTGACCATTGTGGCACAGACAGCCTCACAGGGCGTTAACACCTTCAATACCTTATCTGGGCTGACATGACACCAGTTGTTAAAGTGCACTTGAGAATGTAACTTTTAAAAAAGTTTTGCGATTTACATTTAAGAACTGATACCAACATGGTCATTCTAAAAGATGAGAGACTTCAACAATCCAGGTCTTTTTCAATATATAATTTCAATTACATCACACTGGAAACTTTTGCTATAAATTCTGTATCTTACAATCTTATTCTCCACAATCACCTGATGAAGGAGCAGCGCTTCGAAAGCTAGTGCTTCCAAATAAACCTGTTGGATTATATCCTGGTGTAGAGGGATTTTTAATTTTGTCCACCCCAGTCCAACTCTGGCACCTCCACATTGTGCCTCTCATTATCTTATACACCTCTATCAAGTCACCTCTCTTCTTCCTTCTCTCCTGTGTGAAAAGCCTTAACTCACTCAACCGCTCTTCATAAGACATGCCCTCCAGTCCAGGCAGCATCCTGGTAAATCTCCTCTGTCCCCTCTCCAAAGCATCCACATCCTTCCTATAATGAGGCGACCAGAACTGGACACAATATTCCAAGTGTGGTCTAACCAAGGTTTATAGAGCTGCAGCAAAACCTTGTCGCTCTTAAACGCAGTCCCTCTGTTAATGAAAGCCAACACACCATACACCTTCTTAACAACACTATCAACTTGGGCGGCAACTTTGAGGAATCTATGTACATGGACCCCAAGATCCCCCTGTTCCTCCACACTGCCAAGAATCCTGTCTTTAATCCTATATTCAGCATTCAAATTCGACCTTCCAAATGAATCACTTGGCATTTATCCAGGCTGTCACTTCTCAGCCCAGCTCTGCATCCTGTCAATGTCTGGTTGTAGCGTGTAACATCCCTCGACCCTGTCTACAACACCACTGACCTTTGTGTCATTGGCAAACTCACTAACCCACCCTTCCACTTCTTCATCCAAGTCATTTATAACAACTACAAAAAGCAGAGGCCTGAGATCCCTGTGGGACACCACTCACCCATTGACCCTCCAGGCGGAATACTTTCCATCTGCGGAGTGAATTCACAGTTGGGTGGCTGCCTGAACGTTTAAGGGGGAGTCTCTATAAACACCAAGGAGAAAGGGGTGGGGAGATGGGGAACATGAGATAGTAATGACAATGGGGGAGGTGAAAATGGGGATGGGGAGGAAGTTAGGAATGGGGTGGGGAGAGGTGAGATAGTAATGACAAAGGGGGAGGGAACTGAGAAAGGGGTGGGGAGGTGAGAAAGGGGATGGGGGAGTGAGAAGTGGGGGAGGTGAGGAAGGGGGTGTGGAGGAGGTGAGATAAAGGAATTGGGGGAGATGAGAAAGGGGGTGTGGGGGGAGGTTCATATTAACGATTCCCGGGTAACACGCAACGACAGAGTGAGGCATAACAGAAGAAATAAGGGGAGCAGTCAGGAAGACCTGATGATAACCATGGGGAGATTTTAAAAGACATGTTGACGGAAAAGTCAGATGGGTGAAGATACCCGAGATGAGGAATTTGTACAACATTTTCAGGACAGTTGCTTGGAGCAGCATGTTCCAGAGCTGACCAGGGAGCGGTCAAGTATTAATAAAACAGGGAATATGGAGATGGGAGATGAGTTGAACAAATATTTTGCACTGGTTTTCCCCTTAGAGGATCCAGTAATATCCCAGAAGCAGCAACACACCAGGGGATGGGAGGGTGGGAGGTCAGGAAAATCACAAGCACCAGAGAAGTGGTACTGAGTCAATTATTGGAGCTATGGACTGACAGTGCCCTGACCCTGATGGATCCATCCTAGTACTTAAAAAATGGCTTGTAAAATAGTTGGTGTATTGATTTTAATTTTCTAAACTCACTTGATCTGACAGTCCCATTAGATTGAGAGATAGAAAATGTAACCTCCTTTATTCAAAAAGGGAAGATACAGAATGTAAGAAATTATAGATTGGTTAGATTAACATCTGTCACGGGGAAAGTTATTATTAAAATCCTGGCACTTGGATAAGCTTGAGGTAATCAGACAGAGTTAACGTAGTTTTGTAAAAGGGAAATCATAACTGACCAATCCGCTGGAGTTCTTTAAGGAAGGAAAGTGTGCTGCAGGTAAAGGGGAAACCAAAAGATAGACTGCGTCGAGATCTCCAGAAAACATTTAATAAAGTTGTCATTTCAAATATGAAAAATAAAAGCTCCTGGTGTAGGAAGGTTACGTATTGGCCTGGATAGAAGATTGGCTGGCTATAAGGAAGCAGAGAGTAGGAATAAATGGGTCTATTTCATGTGGTCAAGTTGTAATGGGTGGTGTGTCACAGAGGTCAGTGCTGTGACCTCAACTGTTTACAGTTTTAAAAATGATCTAGGTGAGAGGACTGAAGGTATCGTTGCCAAATCTGCTGATGACACTGAGAAGGGTAAGAAATTGTCTTCCATTCAGTTTAATTTCTTGACTTGGAGCGGCACGGTGGCTCAGTGGTTAGCACTGCTGCCTCACAGCACCAGGGTCCCAGGTTCAATTCCAACCTCGGGCAACTGACTGTGTGGAGTTTGCACATTCTCTCTGTGCCTGCGTGGATTTCCTCCCACAGTCCAAAGATGTGCAGGCCAGGTGAATTGACCACGCTAAATTGCCCATAGTGTTGGGTGCATTAGTCAGAGCGAAATGGGTCTGGGTGGGTTACTCTTCGGAGGGTCGGTGTGGACTGGTTGGGCTAAAGGGCCTGTTTCCACACAATAGGGAATCTAATCTAAATTAAATCACAAAGTGGCCACACAAAGGTTATAAAACAATGTCATTGGGTTCAATGAGTGGACAAAGTGACAGGAAGAATTTAAAAAGCACATTATCCAAATGGTGAGAGGTTGCAAAGCTCTGAGATTCAGAGGGATCTGATTCTCTTGCACCCATCACAGTGGGTTAGCAACATAGAAAATAGAAGCAGGGGTAAGCCATTCGGCCCTTCAAGCCTGCTCCACCATTCATTATGACCATGGCTGATCCTTTGGTCCCATTAGCTCCAAGCGCTATATCCAGCCCCTTCTTGAAATCATTCAATGTTTTTGGCCTCGGCCACTTTCTGCAGCAATGAATTCCACAGGCTCCCCATTCTCTGGGTGAATATAATCCGAACCAATTCAACCTCTTCTCATAAGGCACTCTTGCCAACCGAAGAATCAATCATAAACGTGCACTGCAGACCCTCAAGAGCAAAAATGCCCTTCCTCAAATATGGAGACCAAAACTGCACACACAGTACTCTAGGTGTGGTCTCACCAAGGCCCTGTATAATTGCAGTGAGACATTCCTGCTCCAGAACTTGAATCCTCTCGCTATGAAGGCCAACATCCCATTGGCCTCTTCTCTACCTGCTGCATCTGCACGTTTACTTGGAAGGATGTTATTAAATGGAGAGGTTGTAAACGAAATTTACAAGGATGTTACCCAGACAGGACGGGTTGAGTTAAAAGGAAGGGCTGGATAGGCTGGATCTTTTTTTTGCCACTGGAGTGTCAGATGCTGACCTTATAGAAGTTTAGAAAATCATGAGGACATAGATAAGGTGAAGACCAAAGATCTTTTTCCCTGGGGTGGGGGAGTCCAAAACTAGAGGCACAGGTTTAAGATGAGAGGGGAAAGATTTAAAAGGGACCTGAGGGGCCACTTCTTCATGCAGAGGGTGATGTGTGTACGGAATGAGCTGTCAGAAGATGTGGTAGGGATGAGTACAATTAGAACATTCAAAACACATTTGAACAGGCACATGAAAAGGAAGGTTTGGAGGAATATGGGCAAACGCAGGCAAATGGGATTAGATTAATTTAGGATATCTGGTTGGCATGGACAAGTTGGGCCTAAGGGTCTGTTTCTGTGCTGTATGACTCTCTGACTGGTGTACAAGGACATTGGGTCTTATTGCACCTTCATCGTTCTGAATCTACTGCTGTTCAGATAATAATCTGCCTCCCAGCTTTTTGATGCCAAGTTGGATGACCCCACATTTATCCACATTATACTGCATTTGCCCACTCACTCGGCTTGTCCAAATCACATTGAAGCATCTGTGCGTCTTCCTCATGGTTAACCCTCCCAACCAGCTTTGTTTCATCTGTAAATTTGGCGAGATTATATTTAGTTCCCACACCAAATCATTAATATAGATTGTGAATAGCTGGGGTCCTAGCACTGATCCATGTGGTATCTCGTTCGTTACTGCCTGGCACTCAGAAAGACATTGTTTATTCCTACACTTGTTTTGCTGTCTGCCAATCAGTTCTCTACGTATCTCAGTATGTACATTATTCCAGTTCTTTAGTTTACAGATTAATTTCTGAAAGTCAGATTTTTAAGGTGAGAGGACAAAGGTTTAAAAAAAAGACATGAAGAGCAACTTTTTTTACACAGAGAGTGGTTCATGTGTGGAATAAACGTCCAGAGGAAGTGGTGGATGCAGGTAAGAATGTTTAAAAGATATTTGCATAAGTACATGAATAAGAAACGTTTGGAGGGATATGGGCCAAGCACAGGCTGGTGGGACTAGTTTAGTTTGGGAACATGGTCAGCGTGGACTAGTTTGACCAAAGGGTCTGTTTCTGCGCTGTATGACTGTTAAGTCTAAATAAACCATGGTGTGGAGGTGCCGGTGTTGGACTGGCTTAAACCTGTTGGACTATAATCTGGTGTTGTGTGATTTTTAAGTTTGTCTAAGTAAACCATATCTACTCAGTTACTGTCGAAAGGCTGATGTAATCATATGTGACCATAAGAGGGCAGGCCTGTCTGCAGAAAAATAACAACACCTCTTAAACATTGGCAGTGTCAGAATGAGACATAACACAAAACCCATTAACGTTAGATTCCCTACAACATGGAAACAGGCCCTTCAGCCCAACCTGACCCTCCAAAGAGTAACCCACCCAGACCCACTCCCCTACCCTATGTTTACCCCTGACTGATGCACCTAACATAAGGGCAATTTACCTGACCTGCACATCTTTGGATTGTGGGAGGAAACTGGAACACCCAGAGGAAACCCACGCAGACACAGGGAGAATGTGCAAACTCCACACAGACAATCGCCCGAGGCTGGAGTTGAACCTGGGTCCCTAGCACTGCGAGGCAGCTGTGCTAACCACTGAGCCACTGTGCAAAGAAACAGAGTGAGAGACAAAGAAACTGCAGATGTTGGAATCCAAAGTAGACAGGCAGGAGGCTGGAGGAACACAGCATCAGGAGGTGGAGATGTCAACGGTCCTGAAGAAGGGTTTTACACCACAATTGTCGACTTCTCCACCCCCTGATGCTGCCTGGCTTGTTATGTTTTCCAGCCTCCTCTGTGTCTGCATAGAAAGAGGGATCAGAAATAGTAGACAGAGTCAGACGAGCCAAAGAGAGGACATTAAAATGAGTTAAAGCAGAGAGTGAAGAAATAGGAATACTAGTTGGTTCACGACAGATGCAGAGAGGGTTTGAAAATGAGTGGGAGAGAAGAGGGAAGGGAGATAGCAGTAAGGTTGATATAAAAAATTAGAAGTGAGTCAGAAACAGAGAGACCAAAACCAGTGAATACACATAAACACAAGGTAGAGATAGCAGAGAGAGAAACAGCAGAGATTCCGACAGAACAGAGATGAGGGTAGAGAGAGAGAGAAAAATGGAAAGTGGGGCTGAGGGATTGAGAGACAATAGCTGGCATTAATCACTCCATAGTAAACCCCCACAGGGTCCATTCTTGATCAAACTACAGCTCGTGTTGGTAGATATTCAACCTTGGAAGCCATCATAAGCCAGCCTTGCTTCCAATGGGCAGTCCAGGTTGTGACTGAGATTTTACTGGATGTGGAAAAGGGAGTAGACCCCACAGTGCTATGTGACCTCTACAGCTGACCCACTGTCATATACCAGACTGGTATATGGACCATTTGTCACCTCACCATCTCAAAACTGGGACCTGGGGCATGTCATGGGGTGCAACACCCTTACCCCCCCAGAGCAGCCCCTAGCCCCAAACCTATACCCAGTGATGTCTGGACAATGTTTACGTTGTGAGTACCTGAAAGAAGCCTGGGGGCAATGGGACCCCTGGAGTGCCCTCACTGGGAGGCAAGTTGGCCAAGACAGGACTTGCTGCTGCTGCTGCTGCCGCACTCTGCAACAAACACAAGCAGCAATGGGTTAGAACGGCCCCACACACAGGCACACACGCACACACACACAGGCACACACACACACACACAGGCACAGGCACACACACACACACACACACAAGCATACACAGACACACACACAGGCACACAAAGACACACACACACACACAGGCACACACAGACAGGATTGAAATGACATTTTCAAATTTGAGAATGTTACCTGCGTACAGATATCACATTTTTCGTTTATTTAAATTTTATCGATTATTAAAATCAA